>NW_027490531.1:0-156118 GCF_050948175.1 Xylocopa sonorina | reverse complement strand
ACATTCATTTGAAGTGTAGACGAGGAATACATAACACTTCGCAAATCATATTATATCTTACCATGAAACATAGAAATGAGATGCGATATCGCGTTTTAAGAAGCATTAGAAAGCTAATGCTACGATACGTAGACATCTGCAAACGCTATTTCCTAGCGAGGAAGTATCGCATTCACATTCATTTGAAGTGTAGACGAGGAATACATAACACTTCGCAAATCATATCATATCTTACCATGAAACATAGAAATGAGATGCGATATCGCGTTTTAAGAAGCATTAGAACACTATTGCTACGATAGGTAGACATTTGCAAACGCTATTTCCTGGCAAGGAAATGTCACATTTACAAACATTTGAAGTGTAGAGGAGGAATACATAACATTTCGCAAATCATGTTATATCTTACCATGAAACATAGAAATGAGATGCGATATCGCGTTTTAAGAATCATATGAACTCTATTGCTACGATACGTAGACATCTGCAAACGCTATTTCCTAGCGAGGAAGTATCGCATTCACATTCATTTGAAGTGTAGACGAGGAGTACATGACACTTCGCAAATCATGTTATATCTTACCATGACACATAGAAATGAGATGCGATATCGCGTTTTAAGAATCATATGAAATCTATTGCTACGATACGTAGACATCTGCAATCGCTATTTCCTAGCGAGGAAGTGTCGCATTCACATTCATTTGAAGTGTGGACCAGGAATACATAACACTTCGCAAATCATATTATATCTTACCATGAAACATAGATATGAGATGCGATATCGCGTTTTAAGAAGCATTAGAAAGCTAATGCTACGATACGTAGACATCTGCAAACGCTATTTCCTAGCGAGGAAGTATCGCATTCACATTCATTTGAAGTGTAGGCGAGGAATACATAACACTTCGCAAATCATGTTATATCTTACCATGAAACATAGAAATGAGATACGATATCGCATTTTAAGGATCATATGAACTCTATTGCTACGATACCTAGACATCTGCAGACGCTACTTCCTAGCAAGGAAGTGTCGCATTTACATTCATTTGAAGTGTAGACGAGGAATACATGACACTTCGCAAATCCTATTATATCTTACCATGGAACATAGGAATGAGATGCGATATCGCGTTTTAAGAAGCATTAGAAAGCTATTGCTACGACACGTAGACATCTGCAAACGCTATTTCCTAGCGAGGAAGTATCGCATTTACATTCATTTGAAGTGTAGACGAGGAATACATAACACTTCGCAAATCATATTATAACTTACCATGAAACATAGAAATGAGATGCGATATCGCGTTTTAAGAAGCATTAGAAAGCTATTGCTACGATACGTAGACATCTGCAAACGCTATTTCCTAGCGAGGAAGGAGTCGCATTTACATTCATTTGAATTGTAGACGAGGAATACATAACATTTCGCAAATGATATTATATCTTACCATGAAACATAGAAATGAGATGCGATATCGCGTTTTAAGAATCATATGAACTCTATTGCTACGATACGTAGACATCTGCAAACGCTATGTCCTGGCAAGGAAGTGTCGCATTCACATTCATTTGAAGTGTGGACGAGGAATACATAACACTTCGCAAATCATATTATATCTTACCATGAAACATAGATATGAGATGCGATATCGCGTTTTAAGAAGCATTAGAAAGCTAATGCTACGATACGTAGACATCTGCAAACGCTATTTCCTAGCGAGGAAGTATCGCATTCACATTCATTTGAAGTGTAGACGAGGAATACATAACACTTCGCAAATCATATCATATCTTACCATGAATCATAGAAATGAGATGCGATATCGCGTTTTAAGAAGCATTAGAACACTATTGCTACGATAGGTAGACATTTGCAAACGCTATTTCCTGGCAAGGAAATGTCGCGTTTACAAACATTTGAAGTGTAGACGAGGAATACATAACACTTCGCAAACCCTATTATATCTTACCATGAAACATAGAAATGAGATGCGATATCGCGTTTTAAGAATCATTAGAAAGCTATTGCTACGATACGTAGACATCTGCAAACGCTATTTCCTTGCAACTAAGTGTCGCATTTACATTCATTTTAATCGTAGACGAGGAATGCATAACACTTCGCAATGAATATTATATCTTATCATGAAACATAGATATGATATGCAATATTTCGTTTTAAGTAGCATTTGAACTCTATTGCTTCGATACGTGGACATCAGCAAACGCTATTTCCTTGCAAGGAAGTGTCGCATTTACATTCATTTGAAGTGTAGACGAGGAATACATAACACTTCGCAAATCATATTATATCTTACCATGAAACATAGAAATGAGATGCGATATCTCGTTTTAAGAAGCATTAGAACACTATTGCTACGATAGGTAGACATTTGCAAACGCTATTTCCTAGCGAGGAAGTATCGCATTCACATTCATTTGAAGTGTAGACGAGGAATACATAACACTTCGCAAATCATGTTATATCTTACCATGAAACATAGAAATGAGATGCGATATCGCGTTTTAAGAAGCATTAGAAATCTATTGCTACGATACGTAGACATCTGCAAACGCTACTTCCTAGCGAGGAAGTGTCGCATTTACGTTCATTTGAAGTGTAGACGAGGAACACATAACACTTCGCAAATCATGTTATATCTTACCATGAAACATAGAAATGAGATACGATATCGCATTTTAAGGATCATATGAACTCTATTGCTACGATACCTAGACATCTGCAGACGCTACTTCCTAGCAAGGAAGTGTCGCATTTACATTCATTTGAAGTGTAGACGAGGAATACATGACACTTCGCAAATCCTATTATATCTTACCATGGAACATAGGAATGAGATGCGATATCGCGTTTTAAGAAGCATTAGAAAGCTATTGCTACGACACGTAGACATCTGCAAACGCTATTTCCTAGCGAGGAAGTATCGCATTTACATTCATTTGAAGTGTAGACGAGGAATACATAACACTTCGCAAATCATATTATAACTTACCATGAAACATAGAAATGAGATGCGATATCGCGTTTTAAGAAGCATTAGAAAGCTATTGCTACGATACGTAGACATCTGCAAACGCTATTTCCTAGCGAGGAAGGAGTCGCATTTACATTCATTTGAATTGTAGACGAGGAATACATAACATTTCGCAAATGATATTATATCTTACCATGAAACATAGAAATGAGATGCGATATCGCGTTTTAAGAATCATATGAACTCTATTGCTACGATACGTAGACATCTGCAAACGCTATGTCCTGGCAAGGAAGTGTCGCATTCACATTCATTTGAAGTGTGGACGAGGAATACATAACACTTCGCAAATCATATTATATCTTACCATGAAACATAGATATGAGATGCGATATCGCGTTTTAAGAAGCATTAGAAAGCTAATGCTACGATACGTAGACATCTGCAAACGCTATTTCCTAGCGAGGAAGTATCGCATTCACATTCATTTGAAGTGTAGACGAGGAATACATAACACTTCGCAAATCATGTTATATCTTACCATGAAACATAGAAATGAGATGCGATATCGCGTTTTAAGAAGCATTAGAAATCTATTGCTACGATACGTAGACATCTGCAAACGCTACTTCCTAGCGAGGAAGTGTCGCATTTACGTTCATTTGAAGTGTAGACGAGGAACACATAACACTTCGCAAATCATGTTATATCTTACCATGAAACATAGAAATGAGATACGATATCGCATTTTAAGGATCATATGAACTCTATTGCTACGATACCTAGACATCTGCAGACGCTACTTCCTAGCAAGGAAGTGTCGCATTTACATTCATTTGAAGTGTAGACGAGGAATACATGACACTTCGCAAATCCTATTATATCTTACCATGGAACATAGGAATGAGATGCGATATCGCGTTTTAAGAAGCATTAGAAAGCTATTGCTACGACACGTAGACATCTGCAAACGCTATTTCCTAGCGAGGAAGTATCGCATTTACATTCATTTGAAGTGTAGACGAGGAATACATAACACTTCGCAAATCATATTATAACTTACCATGAAACATAGAAATGAGATGCGATATCGCGTTTTAAGAAGCATTAGAAAGCTAATGCTACGATACGTAGACATCTGCAAACGCTATTTCCTAGCGAGGAAGTATCGCATTCACATTCATTTGAAGTGTAGGCGAGGAATACATAACACTTCGCAAATCATGTTATATCTTACCATGAAACATAGAAATGAGATACGATATCGCATTTTAAGGATCATATGAACTCTATTGCTACGATACCTAGACATCTGCAGACGCTACTTCCTAGCAAGGAAGTGTCGCATTTACATTCATTTGAAGTGTAGACGAGGAATACATGACACTTCGCAAATCCTATTATATCTTACCATGGAACATAGGAATGAGATGCGATATCGCGTTTTAAGAAGCATTAGAAAGCTATTGCTACGACACGTAGACATCTGCAAACGCTATTTCCTAGCGAGGAAGTATCGCATTTACATTCATTTGAAGTGTAGACGAGGAATACATAACACTTCGCAAATCATATTATAACTTACCATGAAACATAGAAATGAGATGCGATATCGCGTTTTAAGAAGCATTAGAAAGCTATTGCTACGATACGTAGACATCTGCAAACGCTATTTCCTAGCGAGGAAGGAGTCGCATTTACATTCATTTGAATTGTAGACGAGGAATACATAACATTTCGCAAATGATATTATATCTTACCATGAAACATAGAAATGAGATGCGATATCGCGTTTTAAGAATCATATGAACTCTATTGCTACGATACGTAGACATCTGCAAACGCTATTTCCTGGCAAGGAAGTGTCGCATTTACATTCATTTGAAGTGTAGAGGAGGAATACATAACACTTCGCAAATCACATTACATCTTACCATGAAACATAGAAATGAGATGCGATATCGCGTTTTAAGAAGCATTGGAAAGCTATTGCTACGATACGTAGACATCTGCAAACGCTATTTCCTAGCGAGGAAGTAACGCATTCACATTCATTTGAAGTGTAGACGAGGAATACATAACACTTCGCAAATCATGTTATATCTTACCATGAAACATAGAAATGAGATGCGATATCGCGTTTTAAGAATCATATGAACTCTATTGCTACGATACGTAGACATCTGCAAAGCTATTTCCCAGCGAGGAAGTTTCGCATTCACAATCATTTGAAGTATAGACGAGGAATACATGACACTTCGCAAATCATGTTATATCTTACCATGAAACATAGAAATGAGATGCGATATCGCGTTTTAAGAATCATATGAACTCTATTGCTACGATACGTAGACATCTGCAATCGCTATTTCCTAGCGAGGAAGTGTCGCATTCACATTCATTTGAAGTGTGGACCAGGAATACATGACACTTCGCAAATCATATTATATCTTACCATGAAACATAGAAATGAGATGCGATATCGCGTTTTAAGAATCATATGAACTCTATTGCTAGGATACGTAGACATCTGCAATCGCTATTTCCTAGCGAGGAAGTGTCGCATTCACATTCATTTGAAGTGTAGACGAGGAATACGTAGCACTTCGCAAATCATATTATATCTTACCATGAAACATAGAAATTAGATGCGATATCGCGTTTTAAGAAGCATTAGAAAGCTATTGCTACGATACGTAGACATCTGCAAACGCTATTTCCTAGCGAGGAAGTATCGCATTCACATTCATTTGAAGTGTGGACGAGGAATACATAACACTTCGCAAATCATATCATATCTTACCATGAAACATAGAAATGAGATGCGATATCGCGTTTTAAGAAGCATTAGAACACTATTGCTACGATAGGTAGACATTTGCAAACGCTATTTCCTGGCAAGGAAATGTCACATTTACAAACATTTGAAGTGTAGAGGAGGAATACATAACATTTCGCAAATCATGTTATATCTTACCATGAAACATAGAAATGAGATGCGATATCGCGTTTTAAGAATCATATGAACTCTATTGCTACGATACGTAGACATCTGCAAACGCTATTTCCTAGCGAGGAAGTATCGCATTCACATTCATTTGAAGTGTAGACGAGGAGTACATGACACTTCGCAAATCATGTTATATCTTACCATGAAACATAGAAATGAGATGCGATATCGCGTTTTAAGAATCATATGAACTCTATTGCTACGATACGTAGACATCTGCAATCGCTATTTCCTAGCGAGGAAGTGTCGCATTCACATTCATTTGAAGTGTGGACCAGGAATACATAACACTTCGCAAATCATATTATATCTTACCATGAAACATAGATATGAGATGCGATATCGCGTTTTAAGAAGCATTAGAAAGCTAATGCTACGATACGTAGACATCTGCAAACGCTATTTCCTAGCGAGGAAGTATCGCATTCACATTCATTTGAAGTGTAGGCGAGGAATACATAACACTTCGCAAATCATGTTATATCTTACCATGAAACATAGAAATGAGATACGATATCGCATTTTAAGGATCATATGAACTCTATTGCTACGATACCTAGACATCTGCAGACGCTACTTCCTAGCAAGGAAGTGTCGCATTTACATTCATTTGAAGTGTAGACGAGGAATACATGACACTTCGCAAATCCTATTATATCTTACCATGGAACATAGGAATGAGATGCGATATCGCGTTTTAAGAAGCATTAGAAAGCTATTGCTACGACACGTAGACATCTGCAAACGCTATTTCCTAACGAGGAAGTATCGCATTTACATTCATTTGAAGTGTAGACGAGGAATACATAACACTTCGCAAATCATATTATAACTTACCATGAAACATAGAAATGAGATGCGATATCGCGTTTTAAGAAGCATTAGAAAGCTATTGCTACGATACGTAGACATCTGCAAACGCTATTTCCTAGCGAGGAAGGAGTCGCATTTACATTCATTTGAATTGTAGACGAGGAATACATAACATTTCGCAAATGATATTATATCTTACCATGAAACATAGAAATGAGATGCGATATCGCGTTTTAAGAATCATATGAACTCTATTGCTACGATACGTAGACATCTGCAAACGCTATGTCCTGGCAAGGAAGTGTCGCATTCACATTCATTTGAAGTGTGGACGAGGAATACATAACACTTCGCAAATCATATTATATCTTACCATGAAACATAGATATGAGATGCGATATCGCGTTTTAAGAAGCATTAGAAAGCTAATGCTACGATACGTAGACATCTGCAAACGCTATTTCCTAGCGAGGAAGTATCGCATTCACATTCATTTGAAGTGTAGACGAGGAATACATAACACTTCGCAAATCATATCATATCTTACCATGAATCATAGAAATGAGATGCGATATCGCGTTTTAAGAAGCATTAGAACACTATTGCTACGATAGGTAGACATTTGCAAACGCTATCTCCTGGCAAGGAAATGTCGCGTTTACAAACATTTGAAGTGTAGACGAGGAATACATAGCACTTCGCAAACCCTATTATATCTTACCATGAAACATAGAAATGAGATGCGATATCGCGTTTTAAGAATCATTAGAAAGCTATTGCTACGATACGTAGACATCTGCAAACGCTATTTCCTTGCAACTAAGTGTCGCATTTACATTCATTTTAATCGTAGACGAGGAATGCATAACACTTCGCAATGAATATTATATCTTATCATGAAACATAGATATGATATGCAATATTTCGTTTTAAGTAGCATTTGAACTCTATTGCTTCGATACGTGGACATCAGCAAACGCTATTTCCTTGCAAGGAAGTGTCGCATTTACATTCATTTGAAGTGTAGACGAGGAATACATAACACTTCGCAAATCATATTATATCTTACCATGAAACATAGAAATGAGATGCGATATCTCGTTTTAAGAAGCATTAGAACACTATTGCTACGATAGGTAGACATTTGCAAACGCTATTTCCTAGCGAGGAAGTATCGCATTCACATTCATTTGAAGTGTAGACGAGGAATACATAACACTTCGCAAATCATGTTATATCTTACCATGAAACATAGAAATGAGATGCGATATCGCGTTTTAAGAAGCATTAGAAATCTATTGCTACGATACGTAGACATCTGCAAACGCTACTTCCTAGCGAGGAAGTGTCGCATTTACGTTCATTTGAAGTGTAGACGAGGAACACATAACACTTCGCAAATCATATTATATCTTACCATGAAACATAGATATGAGATGCGGTATCGCGTTTTAAGAAGCATTAGAAAGCTAATGCTACGATACGTAGACATCTGCAAACGCTATTTCCTAGCGGCGAAGTATCGCATTCACATTCATTTGATGTGTAGACGAGAAATACATAACACTTCGCAAATCATGTTACATCTTACCATGAAACATAGAAATGAGATGCGATATCGCGTTTTAAGAAGGATTAGAAATATATTGCTACGATACGTAGATATCTGCAAACGCCATTTCCTAGCGAGGAAGTGTCGCATTCACATTCATTTGAAGTGTGGACCAGGAATACATAACACTTCGCAAATCATATTATATCTTACCATGAAACATAGATATGAGATGCGATATCGCGTTTTAAGAAGCATTAGAAAGCTAATGCTACGATACGTAGACATCTGCAAACGCTATTTCCTAGCGAGGAAGTATCGCATTCACATTCATTTGAAGTGTAGGCGAGGAATACATAACACTTCGCAAATCATGTTATATCTTACCATGAAACATAGAAATGAGAAACGATATCGCATTTTAAGGATCATATGAACTCTATTGCTACGATACCTAGACATCTGCAGACGCTACTTCCTAGCAAGGAAGTGTCGCATTTACATTCATTTGAAGTGTAGACGAGGAATACATGACACTTCGCAAATCCTATTATATCTTACCATGGAACATAGGAATGAGATGCGATATCGCGTTTTAAGAAGCATTAGAAAGCTATTGCTACGACACGTAGACATCTGCAAACGCTATTTCCTAGCGAGGAAGTATCGCATTTACATTCATTTGAAGTGTAGACGAGGAATACATAACACTTCGCAAATCATATTATAACTTACCATGAAACATAGAAATGAGATGCGATATCGCGTTTTAAGAAGCATTAGAAAGCTATTGCTACGATACGTAGACATCTGCAAACGCTATTTCCTAGCGAGGAAGGAGTCGCATTTACATTCATTTGAATTGTAGACGAGGAATACGTAACATTTCGCAAATGATATTATATCTTACCATGAAACATAGAAATGAGATGCGATATCGCGTTTTAAGAATCATATGAACTCTATTGCTACGATACGTAGACATCTGCAAACGCTATTTCCTGGCAAGGAAGTGTCGCATTTACATTCATTTGAAGTGTAGAGGAGGAATACATAACACTTCGCAAATCACATTACATCTTACCATGAAACATAGAAATGAGATGCGATATCGCGTTTTAAGAAGCATTGGAAAGCTATTGCTACGATACGTAGACATCTGCAAACGCTATTTCCTAGCGAGGAAGTAACGCATTCACATTCATTTGAAGTGTAGACGAGGAATACATAACACTTCGCAAATCATGTTATATCTTACCATGAAACATAGAAATGAGATGCGATATCGCGTTTTAAGAATCATATGAACTCTATTGCTACGATACGTAGACATCTGCAAAGCTATTTCCCAGCGAGGAAGTTTCGCATTCACAATCATTTGAAGTATAGACGAGGAATACATGACACTTCGCAATGAATATTATATCTTATCATGAAACATAGATATGAGATGCAATATCTCGTTTCAAGAAGCATTAGAAAGCTATTGCTACGATACGTAGACATCTGCAAACGCTATTTCCTAGCGAGGAAGTATCACATTCACATTCATTTGAAGTGTAGACGAGGAATGCATAACACTTCGCAAATCATGTTATATCTTACCATGAAACATAGAAATGAGATGCGATATCGCGTTTTAAGAAGGATTAGAAATATATTGCTACGATACGTAGACATCTGCAAACGCCATTTCCTAGCGAGGAAGTGTCGCATTCACATTCATTTGAAGTGTGGACGAGGAATACATAACACTTCGCAAATCATATTATATCTTACCATGAAACATAGATATGAGATGCGATATCGCGTTTTAAGAAGCATTAGAAAGCTAATGCCACGATACGTAGACATCTGCAAACGCTATTTCCTAGCGAGGAAGTATCGCATTCACATTCATTTGAAGTGTAGGCGAGGAATACATAACACTTGGCAAATCATGTTATATCTTACCATGAAACATAGAAATGAGATACGATATCGCATTTTAAGGATCATATGAACCCTATTGCTACGATACCTAGACATCTGCAGACGCTACTTCCTAGCAAGGAAGTGTCGCATTTACATTCATTTGAAGTGTAGACGAGGAATACATGACACTTCGCAAATCCTATTATATCTTACCATGGAACATAGGAATGAGATGCGATATCGCGTTTTAAGAAGCATTAGAAAGCTATTGCTACGACACGTAGACATCTGCAAACGCTATTTCCTAGCGAGGAAGTATCGCATTTACATTCATTTGATGTGTAGACGAGGAATACATAACACTTCGCAAATCATATTATAACTTACCATGAAACATAGAAATGAGATGCGATATCGCGTTTTAAGAAGCATTAGAAAGCTATTGCTACGATACGTAGACATCTGCAAACGCTATTTCCTAGCGAGGAAGAAGTCGCATTTACATACATTTGAATTGTAGACGAGGAATACATAACATTTCGCAAATGATGTTATATCTTACCATGAAACATAGAAATGAGATGCGATATCGCGTTTTGAGAATCATATGAACTCTGTTGCTACGATACGTAGACATCTGCAAACGCTATGTCCTGGCAAGGAAGTGTCGCATTCACATTCATTTGAGGTGTGGACGAGGAATACATAACACTTCGCAAATCATATTATATCTTACCATGAAACATAGATATGAGATGCGATATCGCGTTTTAAGAAGCATTAGAAAGCTAATGCTACGATACGTAGACATCTGCAAACGCTATTTCCTTGCAACTAAGTGTCGCATTCACATTCATTTGAATCGTAGACGAGGAATGCATAACACTTCGCAATGAATATTATATCTTATCATGAAACATAGATATGAGATGCAATATTTCGTTTTAAGTAGCATTTGAACTCTATTGCTTCGATACGTGGACATCAGCAAACGCTATTTCCTTGCAAGGAAGTGTCGCATTTACATTCATTTGAAGTGTAGACGAGGAATACATAACACTTCGCAAATCATATTATATCTTACCATGAAACATAGAAATGAGATGCGATATCTCGTTTTAAGAAGCATTAGAACACTATTGCTACGATAGGTAGACATTTGCAAACGCTATTTCCTGGCAAGGAAGTGTCGCATTTACATTCATTTGAAGTGTAGAGGAGGAATACATAACACTTCGCAAATCACATTACATCTTACCATGAAACATAGAAATGAGATGCGATATCGCGTTTTAAGAAGCATTGGAAAGCTATTGCTACGATACGTAGACATCTGCAAACGCTATTTCCTAGCGAGGAAGTAACGCATTCACATTCATTTGAAGTGTAGACGAGGAATACATAACACTTCGCAAATCATGTTATATCTTACCATGAAACATAGAAATGAGATGCGATATCGCGTTTTAAGAATCATATGAACTCTATTGCTACGATACGTAGACATCTGCAAACGCTATTTCCCTGCGAGGAAGTTTCGCATTCACAATCATTTGAAGTGTAGACGAGGAATACATGACACTTCGCAATGAATATTATATCTTATCATGAAACATAGATATGAGATGCAATATCTCGTTTCAAGAAGTATTAGAAAGCTATTGCTACTATACGTAGACATCTGCAAACGCTATTTCCTAGCGAGGAAGTATCACATTCACATTCATTTGAAGTGTAGACGAGGAATGCATAACACTTCGCAAATCATGTTATATCATACCATGAAACATAGAAATGAGATGCGATATCGCGTTTTAAGAAGGATTAGAAATATATTGCTACGATACGTAGACATCTGCAAACGCCATTTCCTAGCGAGGAAGTGTCGCATTCACATTCATTTGAAGTGTGGACGAGGAATACATAACACTTCGCAAATCATATTATATCTTACCATGAAACATAGATATGAGATGCCATATCGCGTTTTAAGAAGCATTAGGAAGCTAATGCTACGATACGTAGACATCTGCAAACGCTATTTCCTAGCGAGGAAGTATCGCATTCACATTCATTTGAAGTGTAGACGAGGAATACATAACACTTCGCAAATCATATCATATCTTACCATGAAACATAGAAATGAGATGCGATATCGCGTTTTAAGAAGCATTAGAACACTATTGCTACGATAGGTAGACATTTGCAAACGCTATTTCCTGGCAAGGAAATGTCACATTTACAAACATTTCAAGTGTAGAGGAGGAATACATAACATTTCGCAAATCATGTTATATCTTACCATGAAACATAGAAATGAGATGCGATATCGCGTTTTAAGAATCATATGAACTCTATTGCTACGATACGTAGACATCTGCAAACGCTATTTCCTAGCGAGGAAGTATCGCATTCACATTCATTTGAAGTGTAGACGAGGAGTACATGACACTTCGCAAATCATGTTATATCTTACCATGAAACATAGAAATGAGATGCGATATCGCGTTTTAAGAATCATATGAACTCTATTGCTACGATACGTAGACATCTGCAATCGCTATTTCCTAGCGAGGAAGTGTCGCATTCACATTCATTTGAAGTGTAGACGAGGAATACGTAGCACTTCGCAAATCATATTATATCTTACCATGAAACATAGAAATTAGATGCGATATCGCGTTTTAAGAAGCATTAGAAAGCTATTGCTACGATACGTAGACATCTGCAAACGCTATTTCCTAGCGAGGAAGTATCGCATTCACATTCATTTGAAGTGTGGACGAGGAATACATAACACTTCGCAAATCATATCATATCTTACCATGAAACATAGAAATGAGATGCGATATCGCGTTTTAAGAAGCATTAGAACACTATTGCTACGATAGGTAGACATTTGCAAACGCTATTTCCTGGCAAGGAAATGTCACATTTACAAACATTTGAAGTGTAGAGGAGGAATACATAACATTTCGCAAATCATGTTATACCTTACCATGAAACATAGAAATGAGATGCGATATCGCGTTTTAAGAATCATATGAACTCTATTGCTACGATACGTAGACATCTGCAAACGCTATTTCCTAGCGAGGAAGTATCGCATTCACATTCATTTGAAGTGTAGACGAGGAGTACATGACACTTCGCAAATCATGTTATATCTTACCATGAAACATAGAAATGAGATGCGATATCGCGTTTTAAGAATCATATGAACTCTATTGCTACGATACGTAGACATCTGCAATCGCTATTTCCTAGCGAGGAAGTGTCGCATTCACATTCATTTGAAGTGTAGACGAGGAATACGTAGCACTTCGCAAATCATATTATATCTTACCATGAAACATAGAAATTAGATGCGATATCGCGTTTTAAGAAGCATTAGAAAGCTATTGCTACGATACGCAGACATCTGCAAACGCTATTTCCTAGCGAGGAAGTATCGCATTCACATTCATTTGAAGTGTGGACGAGGAATACATAACACTTCGCAAATCATATCATATCTTACCATGAAACATAGAAATGAGATGCGATATCGCGTTTTAAGAAGCATTAGAACACTATTGCTACGATAGGTAGACATTTGCAAACGCTATTTCCTGGCAAGGAAATGTCGCATTCACATTCATTTGAAGTGTAGACGAGGAATACATAACACTTCGCAAATCATATTATATCTTACCATGAAACATAGAAATGAGATGCGATATCGCGTTTTAAGAATCATTAGAAAGCTATTGCTACGATACGTAGACATCTGCAAACGCTATTTCCTAGCGAGGAAGTATCGCATTCACATTCATTTGAAGTGTAGACGAGGAATACATGACACTTCGCAAATAATATTATATCTTACCATGAAACATAGAAATGAGATGCGATATCGCGTTCTAAGAAGCATTAGAAAGCTATTGCTACGATACGTAGACATCTGCAAACGCTATTTCCTAGCGAGGAAGTATCGCATTCACATTCATTTGAAGTGTGGACGAGGAATACATAACACTTCGCAAATCATATCATATCTTACCATGAAACATAGAAATGAGATGCGATATCGCGTTTTAAGGATCATATGAACTCTATTGCTACGATACGTAGACATCTGCAATCGCTATTTCCTAGCGAGGAAGTGTCGCATTCACATTCATTTGAAGTGTAGACGAGGAATACGTAGCACTTCGCAAATCATATTATATCTTACCATGAAACATAGAAATTAGATGCGATATCGCGTTTTAAGAAGCATTAGAAAGCTATTGCTGCGATACGTAGACATCTGCAAACGCTATTTCCTTGCAAGGAAGTGTCGCATTTACATTCATTTGAAGTGTAGACGAGGAATACATGAAACTTCGCAAATCATATTATATCTTACCATGAAACATAGAAATGAGATGCGATATCGCGTTTTAAGAAGCATTAGAAACCTATTGCTACGATACGTAGACATCTGCAAACGCTATTTCTTTGCAAGGAAGTGTCGCATTTACATTCATTTGAAGTGTAGACGAGGAATACATAACACTTCGCAAATCATATTATATCTTACCATGAAACATAGATATGAGATGCGATATCGCGTTTTAAGAAGCATTAGAACCCTATTGCTACGATAGGTAGACATCTGCATACGCTATTTCCTTGCAAGGAAGTGTCGCATTTACATTCATTTGAAGTGTAGACGAGGAATACATAACACTTCGCGAATCATATTATATCTTACCATGAAACGTAGATAAGAGATGCGATATCGCGTTTTAAGAAGCATTAGAAATCTGTTGCTACGATACGTAGACATCTGGAAACGCTATTTCCTTGCAAGGAAGTGTCGCATTTACATTCATTTGAAGCGTATACGAGGAATACATAACACTTCGCAAATCATATTATATCTTACCATGAAACATAGATATGAGATGCGATATCGCGTTTTAAGAATCATATGAACTCTATTGCTACGATACGTAGACATCTGCAATCGCTATTTCCTAGCGAGGAAGTGTCGCATTCACATTCATTTGAAGTGTAGACGAGGAATACGTAGCACTTCGCAAATCATATTATATCTTACCATGAAACATAGAAATTAGATGCGATATCGCGTTTTAAGAAGCATTAGAAAGCTATTGCTACGAAACGTAGACATCTGCAAACGCTATTTCCTAGCGAGGAAGTATCGCATTCACATTCATTTGAAGTGTGGACGAGGAATACATAACACTTCGCAAATCATATCATATCTTACCATGAAACATAGAAATGAGATGCGATATCGCGTTTTAAGAAGCATTAGAACACTATTGCTACGATGGGTAGACATTTGCAAACGCTATTTCCTGGCAAGGAAATGTCGCATTCACATTCATTTGAAGTGTAGACGAGGAATACGTAGCACTTCGCAAATCATATTATATCTTACCATGAAACATAGAAATTAGATGCGATATCGCGTTTTAAGAAGCATTAGAAAGCTATTGCTGCGATACGTAGACATCTGCAAACGCTATTTCCTTGCAAGGAAGTGTCGCATTTACATTCATTTGAAGTGTAGACGAGGAATACATGAAACTTCGCAAATCATATTATATCTTACCATGAAACATAGAAATGAGATGCGATATCGCGTTTTAAGAAGCATTAGAAACCTATTGCTACGATACGTAGACATCTGCAAACGCTATTTCTTTGCAAGGAAGTGTCGCATTTACATTCATTTGAAGTGTAGACGAGGAATGCATAACACTTCGCAATGAATATCATATCTTATCATGAAACATAGATATGAGATACAATATCTCGTTTTAAGAAGCATTTGAACTCTATGCTTCGATACGTAGACATCTGCAAACGCTATTTCCTTGCAAGGAAGTGTCGCATTTACATTCATTTGAAGTGTAGACGAGGAATACATAACACTTCGCAAATCATATTACATCTTACCATGAAACATAGAAATGAGATGCGATATCGCGTTTTAAGAAGCATTACAACTCTATTGCTACGATACCTAGACATCTGCAGACGCTATTTCCTAGCAAGGGAGTGTCGCATTTACATTCATTTGAAGTGTAGACGAGGAATACATAACACTTCGCAAATCATATTATATCTTACGATGAAACATAGAAATGAGATGCGATATCGCGTTTTAAGAAGCATTAGAAAGCTATTGCTGCGATACGTAGACATCTGCAAACGCTATTTCCTTGCAAGGAAGTGTCGCATTTACATTCATTTGAAGTGTAGACGAGGAATACATGAAACTTCGCAAATCATATTATATCTTACCATGAAACATAGAAATGAGATGCGATATCGCGTTTTAAGAAGCATTAGAAACCTATTGCTACGATACGTAGACATCTGCAAACGCTATTTCTTTGCAAGGAAGTGTCGCATTTACATTCATTTGAAGTGTAGACGAGGAATGCATAACACTTCGCAGTGAATATTATATCTTATCATGAAACATAGATATGAGATACAATATCTCGTTTTAAGAAGCATTTGAACTCTATGCTTCGATACGTAGACATCTGCAAACGCTATTTCCTTGCAAGGAAGTGTCGCATTTACATTCATTTGAAGTGTAGACGAGGAATACATAACACTTCGCAAATTATATTATATCTTACCATGAAACATAGAAATGAGATGCGATATCGCGTTTTAAGAAGCGTTAGAAATCTATTGCTACGATACGTAGACATCTGCAAACGCTATTTCCTAGCATGGAAGTGTCGCATTTATATTCCATTGAAGTGAATACGAGGTATGCATGACACCTCGCAATGGACATTATATCTTATCATGAAACATAGAAATGATATGCGACATCTTGTTTTAAGAAGTATTAGAACTCCATTCTTACGATACGTGGTCATCTGGAAACGCTATTTCCTAGCAAGAAAGTGTCGCATTTACATTCTTTTGAAGTGTAGACGAGGAATACATAACACTTCGCAAATCATATTATATCTTACCATGAAACATAGAAATGAGATGCGATATCGCGTTTTAAGAAGCATCAGAAATCCATTGCTACGATACGTAGACATCTGCAAACGCTATTTCCTAGCGAGGGAGTGTCGCATTCACATTCATTTGTAGTGTAGACGAGGAATACATGTCACTTCGCAAATCATATTATATCTTACCATGAATCATAGAAATGAGATGCAATATCGCGTTCTAAGAATCATAAGAACTCTATTGCTACGATACGTAGACATCTGCAAACGCTATTTCTTTGCAAGGAAGTGTCGCATTTACATTCATTTAAAGTGTAGACGAGGAATACATAACACTTCGCAAATCATATTATATCTTACCATGAAACATAGAATTGAGATCGATACCGCGTTTTAAGAATCATAAGAACTCCATTGCTACGATACGTAGACACCTGCAAACGCTATTTCCTTGCAAGGAAGTGTCGCATTTACATTCATTTGAAACGTAGACGAGGAATACATGACACTTCGCAAATCATATTATATCTTACCATGAAACATAGAAATGAGATGCGATATCGCGTTTTAAAAAGCATTAGATATCTATTGCTACGATACGTAGACATCTGCAAACGCTATTTCCTAGCGAGGAAGTGTCGCATTCACATTCATTTGAATTGTAGAACAGGAATACATGACACTTCGCAAATCATATTATATCTTATCATGAAACATAGAAATGAGATGCGATATCGCGTTTTAAGAAGCATTAGAAAGCTATTGCTACGATACGTAGACATCTGCAAACGCTATTTCCTAGCGAGGAAGTATCTCATTCGCATTCATTTGAAGTGTAGACGAGGAATACATAACACTTCGCAAATCATGTTATATCTTACCATGAAACATAGAAATGAGATGCGATATCGCGTTTTAAGAAGAATTAGAACACTATAGCTACGATAGGTAGACAATTGCAAACGCTACTTCCTTGCAAGGAAGTGTCGCATTTACATTCATTTGAAGTGTAGAGGAGGAATACATAACACTTCGCGAATCATATTGCATCTTACCATGAAACATAGAAATGAGATGCGATATCGCGCTTTAAGTAGCATTAGAAATCTATTGCTACGATACGTAGACATCTGCAAACGCTATTTCCTAGCGAGGAAGTGTCGCTTTCACATTCATTTGAAGTGTAGGAGAGGAATACATGACACTTCGCAAATCATATTATATCTTACCATGAAACGCAGAAATGAGATGCGATATCGCGTTTTAAGAAGCATTAGAAATCTATTGCTACGATACGTAGACATCTGCAATCGCTATTTCTTTGCAAGGAAGTGTCGCATTTACATTCATTTGAAGTGTAGACGAGGAAAACATAACACTTCGCAAATTATATTATATCTTACCATGAAACATAGAAATGAGATGCGATATCGCGTTTTAAGAAGCATTAGAAATCTATTGCTACGATACGTAGACATCTGCAAAAGCTATTTCCTTGCAAGGAAGGGTCGCATTTATAATCATTTGAAGTGTAGACGAGGAATACATAACACTTCGCAAATCATATTATATCTTACCATGAAACATAAAATTGAGATCGATATCGCGTTTTAAAAATCATAAGAACTCCATTGCCACGATACGTAGACAGCTGCAAACGCTATTTCCTTGCATGGAAGTGTCGCATTTACACTCATTTGAAACGTAGAGGAGGAATACATAACACTTCGCAAATCATATTATATCTTACCATGAAACATAGAAATGAGATGCGATATCGCGTTTTAAAAAGCATTAGAAATCTATTGCTACGATACGCAGACATCTGCAAACGCTATTTCCTAGCGAGGAAGTGTCGCATTCACATTCATTTGAATTGTAGAAGTGGAATACATGACACTTCGCAAATCATATTATATCTTACCATGAAACATAGAAATGAGATGCGATATCGCGTTTTAAGAAGCATCAGAGATCCATTGCTACGATACGTAGACATCTGCAGACGCTATTTCCTTCCAAGGAAGTGTCGCATTTACATTCATTTGAAGTGTAGACGAGGAATACATATCACTTCGCAAATCATATTATACCTTACCATGAAACATAGAAATGGGATGCGATATCGCGTTTTAAGAATCATAAGATATCTATTGCTACGATACGTAGACATCTGCAAACGCTATTTCCTTGCAAGGAAGTGTCGCATTCACATTCACTTGAAGTGTAGACGAGGAATACATGATACTTCGCAAATCATATTATATCTTACCATGAAACATAGAAATGAGATGCGATATCGCGTTTTAAGAATCATAAGAACACCATTGCTACGATACGTAGACATCTGCAAACGCTATTTCCTAGCGAGGAAGTGTCGCTTTCACATTCATTTGAAGTGTAGACGAGGAATACATGACACTTCGCAAATCATATTATATCTTACCATGAAACATAGATATGAGATGCAATATCTCGTTTTAAGATGCAATTGAACCCCATTGCTTCGATACGTAGACATCTGCAAACGCTATTTCCTTGCAAGGAAGTGTCGCATTTACATTCATTTGAAGTGTAGACGAGGAATACATAACACTTCGCAAATCATATTATATCTTACCATGAACCATAGAAATGAGTTGCGATATCGCGTTTTAAGAATCATAAGAACTCTACTGATACGATACGTAGACATCTGCAAACGCTATTTCCTAGCGAGGAAGTGTCGCATTCACAATCATTTGAAGTGTAGACGAGGAATACATAACACTTCGCAAATCATATTATATCTTACCATGAAACATAGATATGAGATGCGATATCGCGTTTTAAGAAGCATTAGAAATCTATTGCTACGATACGTAGACATCTGGAAACGCTATTTCCTTGCAAGGAAGTGTCGCATTTACGTTCATTTGAAGTGTAGACGAGGAATACATAACACTTCGCAAATCATATTATATCTTACCATGAAACATAGAAATGAGATGCGATATCGCGTTTTAAGAAGCATTAGAGCCCTATTGCTACGATAGGTAGACATCTGCATACGCTATTTCCTTGCAAGGAAGTGTCGCATTTACATTCATTTGAAGTGTAGACGAGGAATATAAAACACTTCGCAAATCATATTATATCTTACCATGAACTATAGAAATGAGTTGCGATATCGCGTTTTAAGAATCATAAGAACTCTATTGCTACGAGACGTAGACATCTGCAATCGCAATTTCTTTGCAAGGAAGCGTTTCATTTACATTCATTTGAAGTGTAGACGAGGAATACATAACACTTCGCAAATCATATTATATCTTACCATGAAACATAGAAATGAGATGCGATATCGCGTTTTAAGAAGCATTAGAACCCTATTGCTACGATAGGTAGAAATCTGGAAACGCTATTTCCTTGCAAGGAAGTGTCGCATTTACATTCATTTGAAGTGTAGACGAGGAATACATAACACTTCGCAAATCATATTATATCTTACCATGAAACGTAGATATGAGATGCGATATCGCGTTTTAAGAAGCATTAGAAATCTGTTGCTACGATACGTAGACATCTGGAAACGCTATTTCCTTGCAAGGAAGTGTCGCATTTACATTCATTTGAAGTGTAGTCGAGGAATACATAACACTTCGCAAATCATATTATATCTTACCATGAAACATAGAATTGAGATCGATACCGCGTTTTAAGAATCATAAGAACTCCATTGCTACGATACGTAGACATCTGCAAACGCTATTTCTTTGCAAGGAAGTGTCGCATTTACATTCATTTGAAGTGTAGACGAGGAATACATAACACTTCGCAAATCATATTATATCTTACCATGAAACATAGAAATGAGATGCGATATCGCGTTTTAAGAAGCATTAGAACCCTATTGCTACGATAGGTAGACATCTGCATACGCTATTTCCTTGCAAGGAAGTGTCGCATTTACATTCATTTGAAGTGTAGACGAGGAATATAAAACACTTCGCAAATCATATTATATCTTACCATGAACTATAGAAATGAGTTGCGATATCGCGTTTTAAGAATCATAAGAACGCTATTGCTACGAGACGTAGACATCTGCAATCGCAATTTCTTTGCAAGGAAGCGTTTCATTTACATTCATTTGAAGTGTAGACGAGGAATACATAACACTTCGCAAATCATATTATATCTTACCATGAAACATAGAAATGAAATGCGATATCGCGTTTTAAGAAGCATTAGAACCCTATTGCTACGATAGGTAGATATCTGGAAACGCTATTTCCTTGCAAGGAAGTGTCGCATTTACATTCATTTGAAGTGTAGACGAGGAATACATAACACTTCGCAAATCATATTATATCTTACCATGAAACGTAGATATGAGATGCGATATCGCGTTTTAAGAAGCATTAGAAATCTGTTGCTACGATAAGTAGACATCTGGAAACGCTATTTCCTTGCAAGGAAGTGTCGCATTTACATTCATTTGAAGTGTAGACGAGGAATACATAACACTTCGCAAATCATATTATATCTTACCATGAAACATAGAATTGAGATCGATACCGCGTTTTAAGAATCATAAGAACTCCATTGCTACGATACGTAGACATCTGCAAACGCTATTTCCTTGCAAGGAAGTGTGGCATTTGCTTTCATTTGAAGTGTAGACGAGGAATACATAGCACTTCGCAAATCATATTATATCTTACCATGAAACATAGAAATGAGATGCGATATCGCGTTTTAAGAAGCATTAGAACCCTATTGCTACGATAGGTAGACATCTGCATACGCTATTTCCTTGCAAGGAAGTGTCGCATTTACATTCATTTGAAGTGTAGACGAGGAATACATAACACTTCGCAAATCATATTATATCTTACCATGAAACATAGAAATGAGATGCGATATCGCGTTTTAAGAAGCATTAGAACCCTATTGCTACGATACGTAGACATCTGCAAACGCTATTTCTTTGCAAGGAAGTGTCGCATTTACATTCACTTGAATCGTAGACGAGGAATACATAAAACTTCGCAAATTACATTATATCTTACCATGAAACATAGAAATGAGATGCGATATCGCGTTTTAAAAAGCATTAGAAATCTATTGCTACGATACGTAGACATCTGCATACGCTATTTCCTTGCAAGGAAGTGTCGCATTTACATTCATTTGAAGTGTAGACGAGGAATACATAACACTTCGCAAATCATATCATATCTTACCATGAAACATAGAAATGAGATGCGATATCGCGTTTTAAGAAGCATTAGAACACTATTGCTACGATAGGTAGACATTTGCAAACGCTATTTCCTGGCAAGGAAATGTCACATTTACAAACATTTCAAGTGTAGAGGAGGAATACATAACATTTCGCAAATGATGTTATATCTTACCATGAAACATAGAAATGAGATGCGATATCGCGTTTTGAGAATCATATGAACTCTGTTGCTACGATACGTAGACATCTGCAAACGCTATGTCCTGGCAAGGAAGTGTCGCATTCACATTCATTTGAGGTGTGGACGAGGAATACATAACACTTCGCAAATCATATTATATCTTACCATGAAACATAGATATGAGATGCGATATCGCGTTTTAAGAAGCATTAGAAAGCTAATGCTACGATACGTAGACATCTGCAAACGCTATTTCCTTGCAACTAAGTGTCGCATTCACATTCATTTGAATCGTAGACGAGGAATGCATAACACTTCGCAATGAATATTATATCTTATCATGAAACATAGATATGAGATGCAATATTTCGTTTTAAGTAGCATTTGAACTCTATTGCTTCGATACGTGGACATCAGCAAACGCTATTTCCTTGCAAGGAAGTGTCGCATTTACATTCATTTGAAGTGTAGACGAGGAATACATAACACTTCGCAAATCATATTATATCTTACCATGAAACATAGAAATGAGATGCGATATCTCGTTTTAAGAAGCATTAGAACACTATTGCTACGATAGGTAGACATTTGCAAACGCTATTTCCTGGCAAGGAAGTGTCGCATTTACATTCATTTGAAGTGTAGAGGAGGAATACATAACACTTCGCAAATCACATTACATCTTACCATGAAACATAGAAATGAGATGCGATATCGCGTTTTAAGAAGCATTGGAAAGCTATTGCTACGATACGTAGACATCTGCAAACGCTATTTCCTAGCGAGGAAGTAACGCATTCACATTCATTTGAAGTGTAGACGAGGAATACATAACACTTCGCAAATCATGTTATATCTTACCATGAAACATAGAAATGAGATGCGATATCGCGTTTTAAGAATCATATGAACTCTATTGCTACGATACGTAGACATCTGCAAACGCTATTTCCCTGCGAGGAAGTTTCGCATTCACAATCATTTGAAGTGTAGACGAGGAATACATGACACTTCGCAATGAATATTATATCTTATCATGAAACATAGATATGAGATGCAATATCTCGTTTCAAGAAGCATTAGAAAGCTATTGCTACTATACGTAGACATCTGCAAACGCTATTTCCTAGCGAGGAAGTATCACATTCACATTCATTTGAAGTGTAGACGAGGAATGCATAACACTTCGCAAATCATGTTATATCATACCATGAAACATAGAAATGAGATGCGATATCGCGTTTTAAGAAGGATTAGAAATATATTGCTACGATACGTAGACATCTGCAAACGCCATTTCCTAGCGAGGAAGTGTCGCATTCACATTCATTTGAAGTGTGGACGAGGAATACATAACACTTCGCAAATCATATTATATCTTACCATGAAACATAGATATGAGATGCCATATCGCGTTTTAAGAAGCATTAGGAAGCTAATGCTACGATACGTAGACATCTGCAAACGCTATTTCCTAGCGAGGAAGTATCGCATTCACATTCATTTGAAGTGTAGACGAGGAATACATAACACTTCGCAAATCATATCATATCTTACCATGAAACATAGAAATGAGATGCGATATCGCGTTTTAAGAAGCATTAGAACACTATTGCTACGATAGGTAGACATTTGCAAACGCTATTTCCTGGCAAGGAAATGTCACATTTACAAACATTTCAAGTGTAGAGGAGGAATACATAACATTTCGCAAATCATGTTATATCTTACCATGAAACATAGAAATGAGATGCGATATCGCGTTTTAAGAATCATATGAACTCTATTGCTACGATACGTAGACATCTGCAAACGCTATTTCCTAGCGAGGAAGTATCGCATTCACATTCATTTGAAGTGTAGACGAGGAGTACATGACACTTCGCAAATCATGTTATATCTTACCATGAAACATAGAAATGAGATGCGATATCGCGTTTTAAGAATCATATGAACTCTATTGCTACGATACGTAGACATCTGCAATCGCTATTTCCTAGCGAGGAAGTGTCGCATTCACATTCATTTGAAGTGTAGACGAGGAATACGTAGCGCTTCGCAAATCATATTATATCTTACCATGAAACATAGAAATTAGATGCGATATCGCGTTTTAAGAAGCATTAGAAAGCTATTGCTACGATACGTAGACATCTGCAAACGCTATTTCCTAGCGAGGAAGTATCGCATTCACATTCATTTGAAGTGTGGACGAGGAATACATAACACTTCGCAAATCATATCATATCTTACCATGAAACATAGAAATGAGATGCGATATCGCGTTTTAAGAAGCATTAGAACACTATTGCTACGATAGGTAGACATTTGCAAACGCTATTTCCTGGCAAGGAAATGTCACATTTACAAACATTTGAAGTGTAGAGGAGGAATACATAACATTTCGCAAATCATGTTATACCTTACCATGAAACATAGAAATGAGATGCGATATCGCGTTTTAAGAATCATATGAACTCTATTGCTACGATACGTAGACATCTGCAAACGCTATTTCCTAGCGAGGAAGTATCGCATTCACATTCATTTGAAGTGTAGACGAGGAGTACATGACACTTCGCAAATCATGTTATATCTTACCATGAAACATAGAAATGAGATGCGATATCGCGTTTTAAGAATCATATGAACTCTATTGCTACGATACGTAGACATCTGCAATCGCTATTTCCTAGCGAGGAAGTGTCGCATTCACATTCATTTGAAGTGTAGACGAGGAATACGTAGCACTTCGCAAATCATATTATATCTTACCATGAAACATAGAAATTAGATGCGATATCGCGTTTTAAGAAGCATTAGAAAGCTATTGCTACGATACGCAGACATCTGCAAACGCTATTTCCTAGCGAGGAAGTATCGCATTCACATTCATTTGAAGTGTGGACGAGGAATACATAACACTTCGCAAATCATATCATATCTTACCATGAAACATGGAAATGAGATGCGATATCGCGTTTTAAGAAGCATTAGAACACTATTGCTACGATAGGTAGACATTTGCAAACGCTATTTCCTGGCAAGGAAATGTCGCATTCACATTCATTTGAAGTGTAGACGAGGAATACATAACACTTCGCAAATCATATTATATCTTACCATGAAACATAGAAATGAGATGCGATATCGCGTTTTAAGAATCATTAGAAAGCTATTGCTACGATACGTAGACATCTGCAAACGCTATTTCCTAGCGAGGAAGTATCGCATTCACATTCATTTGAAGTGTAGACGAGGAATACATGACACTTCGCAAATAATATTATATCTTACCATGAAACATAGAAATGAGATGCGATATCGCGTTCTAAGAAGCATTAGAAAGCTATTGCTACGATACGTAGACATCTGCAAACGCTATTTCCTAGCGAGGAAGTATCGCATTCACATTCATTTGAAGTGTGGACGAGGAATACATAACACTTCGCAAATCATATCATATCTTACCATGAAACATAGAAATGAGATGCGATATCGCGTTTTAAGGATCATATGAACTCTATTGCTACGATACGTAGACATCTGCAATCGCTATTTCCTAGCGAGGAAGTGTCGCATTCACATTCATTTGAAGTGTAGACGAGGAATACGTAGCACTTCGCAAATCATATTATATCTTACCATGAAACATAGAAATTAGATGCGATATCGCGTTTTAAGAAGCATTAGAAAGCTATTGCTGCGATACGTAGACATCTGCAAACGCTATTTCCTTGCAAGGAAGTGTCGCATTTACATTCATTTGAAGTGTAGACGAGGAATACATGAAACTTCGCAAATCATATTATATCTTACCATGAAACATAGAAATGAGATGCGATATCGCGTTTTAAGAAGCATTAGAAACCTATTGCTACGATACGTAGACATCTGCAAACGCTATTTCTTTGCAAGGAAGTGTCGCATTTACATTCATTTGAAGTGTAGACGAGGAATACATAACACTTCGCAAATCATATTATATCTTACCATGAAACATAGATATGAGATGCGATATCGCGTTTTAAGAAGCATTAGAACCCTATTGCTACGATAGGTAGACATCTGCATACGCTATTTCCTTGCAAGGAAGTGTCGCATTTACATTCATTTGAAGTGTAGACGAGGAATACATAACACTTCGCGAATCATATTATATCTTACCATGAAACGTAGATAAGAGATGCGATATCGCGTTTTAAGAAGCATTAGAAATCTGTTGCTACGATACGTAGACATCTGGAAACGCTATTTCCTTGCAAGGAAGTGTCGCATTTACATTCATTTGAAGCGTATACGAGGAATACATAACACTTCGCAAATCATATTATATCTTACCATGAAACATAGATATGAGATGCGATATCGCGTTTTAAGAATCATATGAACTCTATTGCTACGATACGTAGACATCTGCAATCGCTATTTCCTAGCGAGGAAGTGTCGCATTCACATTCATTTGAAGTGTAGACGAGGAATACGTAGCACTTCGCAAATCATATTATATCTTACCATGAAACATAGAAATTAGATGCGATATCGCGTTTTAAGAAGCATTAGAAAGCTATTGCTACGAAACGTAGACATCTGCAAACGCTATTTCCTAGCGAGGAAGTATCGCATTCACATTCATTTGAAGTGTGGACGAGGAATACATAACACTTCGCAAATCATATCATATCTTACCATGAAACATAGAAATGAGATGCGATATCGCGTTTTAAGAAGCATTAGAACACTATTGCTACGATGGGTAGACATTTGCAAACGCTATTTCCTGGCAAGGAAATGTCGCATTCACATTCATTTGAAGTGTAGACGAGGAATACGTAGCACTTCGCAAATCATATTATATCTTACCATGAAACATAGAAATTAGATGCGATATCGCGTTTTAAGAAGCATTAGAAAGCTATTGCTGCGATACGTAGACATCTGCAAACGCTATTTCCTTGCAAGGAAGTGTCGCATTTACATTCATTTGAAGTGTAGACGAGGAATACATGAAACTTCGCAAATCATATTATATCTTACCATGAAACATAGAAATGAGATGCGATATCGCGTTTTAAGAAGCATTAGAAACCTATTGCTACGATACGTAGACATCTGCAAACGCTATTTCTTTGCAAGGAAGTGTCGCATTTACATTCATTTGAAGTGTAGACGAGGAATGCATAACACTTCGCAATGAATATCATATCTTATCATGAAACATAGATATGAGATACAATATCTCGTTTTAAGAAGCATTTGAACTCTATGCTTCGATACGTAGACATCTGCAAACGCTATTTCCTTGCAAGGAAGTGTCGCATTTACATTCATTTGAAGTGTAGACGAGGAATACATAACACTTCGCAAATCATATTACATCTTACCATGAAACATAGAAATGAGATGCGATATCGCGTTTTAAGAAGCATTACAACTCTATTGCTACGATACCTAGACATCTGCAGACGCTATTTCCTAGCAAGGGAGTGTCGCATTTACATTCATTTGAAGTGTAGACGAGGAATACATAACACTTCGCAAATCATATTATATCTTACGATGAAACATAGAAATGAGATGCGATATCGCGTTTTAAGAAGCATTAGAAAGCTATTGCTGCGATACGTAGACATCTGCAAACGCTATTTCCTTGCAAGGAAGTGTCGCATTTACATTCATTTGAAGTGTAGACGAGGAATACATGAAACTTCGCAAATCATATTATATCTTACCATGAAACATAGAAATGAGATGCGATATCGCGTTTTAAGAAGCATTAGAAACCTATTGCTACGATACGTAGACATCTGCAAACGCTATTTCTTTGCAAGGAAGTGTCGCATTTACATTCATTTGAAGTGTAGACGAGGAATGCATAACACTTCGCAGTGAATATTATATCTTATCATGAAACATAGATATGAGATACAATATCTCGTTTTAAGAAGCATTTGAACTCTATGCTTCGATACGTAGACATCTGCAAACGCTATTTCCTTGCAAGGAAGTGTCGCATTTACATTCATTTGAAGTGTAGACGAGGAATACATAACACTTCGCAAATTATATTATATCTTACCATGAAACATAGAAATGAGATGCGATATCGCGTTTTAAGAAGCGTTAGAAATCTATTGCTACGATACGTAGACATCTGCAAACGCTATTTCCTAGCATGGAAGTGTCGCATTTATATTCCATTGAAGTGAATACGAGGTATGCATGACACCTCGCAATGGATATTATATCTTATCATGAAACATAGAAATGATATGCGACATCTTGTTTTAAGAAGTATTAGAACTCCATTCTTACGATACGTGGTCATCTGGAAACGCTATTTCCTAGCAAGAAAGTGTCGCATTTACATTCTTTTGAAGTGTAGACGAGGAATACATAACACTTCGCAAATCATATTATATCTTACCATGAAACATAGAAATGAGATGCGATATCGCGTTTTAAGAAGCATCAGAAATCCATTGCTACGATACGTAGACATCTGCAAACGCTATTTCCTAGCGAGGGAGTGTCGCATTCACATTCATTTGTAGTGTAGACGAGGAATACATGTCACTTCGCAAATCATATTATATCTTACCATGAATCATAGAAATGAGATGCAATATCGCGTTCTAAGAATCATAAGAACTCTATTGCTACGATACGTAGACATCTGCAAACGCTATTTCTTTGCAAGGAAGTGTCGCATTTACATTCATTTGAAGTGTAGACGAGGAATACATAACACTTCGCAAATCATATTATATCTTACCATGAAACATAGAATTGAGATCGATACCGCGTTTTAAGAATCATAAGAACTCCATTGCTACGATACGTAGACACCTGCAAACGCTATTTCCTTGCAAGGAAGTGTCGCATTTACATTCATTTGAAACGTAGACGAGGAATACATGACACTTCGCAAATCATATTATATCTTACCATGAAACATAGAAATGAGATGCGATATCGCGTTTTAAAAAGCATTAGATATCTATTGCTACGATACGTAGACATCTGCAAACGCTATTTCCTAGCGAGGAAGTGTCGCATTCACATTCATTTGAATTGTAGAACAGGAATACATGACACTTCGCAAATCATATTATATCTTATCATGAAACATAGAAATGAGATGCGATATCGCGTTTTAAGAAGCATTAGAAAGCTATTGCTACGATACGTAGACATCTGCAAACGCTATTTCCTAGCGAGGAAGTATCTCATTCGCATTCATTTGAAGTGTAGACGAGGAATACATAACACTTCGCAAATCATGTTATATCTTACCATGAAACATAGAAATGAGATGCGATATCGCGTTTTAAGAAGAATTAGAACACTATAGCTACGATAGGTAGACAATTGCAAACGCTACTTCCTTGCAAGGAAGTGTCGCATTTACATTCATTTGAAGTGTAGAGGAGGAATACATAACACTTCGCGAATCATATTGCATCTTACCATGAAACATAGAAATGAGATGCGATATCGCGCTTTAAGTAGCATTAGAAATCTATTGCTACGATACGTAGACATCTGCAAACGCTATTTCCTAGCGAGGAAGTGTCGCTTTCACATTCATTTGAAGTGTAGGAGAGGAATACATGACACTTCGCAAATCATATTATATCTTACCATGAAACGCAGAAATGAGATGCGATATCGCGTTTTAAGAAGCATTAGAAATCTATTGCTACGATACGTAGACATCTGCAATCGCTATTTCTTTGCAAGGAAGTGTCGCATTTGCATTCATTTGAAGTGTAGACGGGGAAAACATAACACTTCGCAAATCATATTATATCTTACCATGAAACATAAAATTGAGATCGATATCGCGTTTTAAAAATCATAAGAACTCCATTGCCACGATACGTAGACAGCTGCAAACGCTATTTCCTTGCATGGAAGTGTCGCATTTACACTCATTTGAAACGTAGAGGAGGAATACATAACACTTCGCAAATCATATTATATCTTACCATGAAACATAGAAATGAGATGCGATATCGCGTTTTAAAAAGCATTAGAAATCTATTGCTACGATACGCAGACATCTGCAAACGCTATTTCCTAGCGAGGAAGTGTCGCATTCACATTCATTTGAATTGTAGAAGTGGAATACATGACACTTCGCAAATCATATTATATCTTACCATGAAACATAGAAATGAGATGCGATATCGCGTTTTAAGAAGCATCAGAGATCCATTGCTACGATACGTAGACATCTGCAGACGCTATTTCCTTCCAAGGAAGTGTCGCATTTACATTCATTTGAAGTGTAGACGAGGAATACATATCACTTCGCAAATCATATTATACCTTACCATGAAACATAGAAATGGGATGCGATATCGCGTTTTAAGAATCATAAGATATCTATTGCTACGATACGTAGACATCTGCAAACGCTATTTCCTTGCAAGGAAGTGTCGCATTCACATTCACTTGAAGTGTAGACGAGGAATACATGATACTTCGCAAATCATATTATATCTTACCATGAAACATAGAAATGAGATGCGATATCGCGTTTTAAGAATCATAAGAACACCATTGCTACGATACGTAGACATCTGCAAACGCTATTTCCTAGCGAGGAAGTGTCGCTTTCACATTCATTTGAAGTGTAGACGAGGAATACATGACACTTCGCAAATCATATTATATCTTACCATGAAACATAGATATGAGATGCAATATCTCGTTTTAAGATGCAATTGAACCCCATTGCTTCGATACGTAGACATCTGCAAACGCTATTTCCTTGCAAGGAAGTGTCGCATTTACATTCATTTGAAGTGTAGACGAGGAATACATAACACTTCGCAAATCATATTATATCTTACCATGAACCATAGAAATGAGTTGCGATATCGCGTTTTAAGAATCATAAGAACTCTACTGATACGATACGTAGACATCTGCAAACGCTATTTCCTAGCGAGGAAGTGTCGCATTCACAATCATTTGAAGTGTAGACGAGGAATACATAACACTTCGCAAATCATATTATATCTTACCATGAAACATAGATATGAGATGCGATATCGCGTTTTAAGAAGCATTAGAAATCTATTGCTACGATACGTAGACATCTGGAAACGCTATTTCCTTGCAAGGAAGTGTCGCATTTACGTTCATTTGAAGTGTAGACGAGGAATACATAACACTTCGCAAATCATATTATATCTTACCATGAAACATAGAAATGAGATGCGATATCGCGTTTTAAGAAGCATTAGAGCCCTATTGCTACGATAGGTAGACATCTGCATACGCTATTTCCTTGCAAGGAAGTGTCGCATTTACATTCATTTGAAGTGTAGACGAGGAATATAAAACACTTCGCAAATCATATTATATCTTACCATGAACTATAGAAATGAGTTGCGATATCGCGTTTTAAGAATCATAAGAACTCTATTGCTACGAGACGTAGACATCTGCAATCGCAATTTCTTTGCAAGGAAGCGTTTCATTTACATTCATTTGAAGTGTAGACGAGGAATACATAACACTTCGCAAATCATATTATATCTTACCATGAAACATAGAAATGAGATGCGATATCGCGTTTTAAGAAGCATTAGAACCCTATTGCTACGATAGGTAGAAATCTGGAAACGCTATTTCCTTGCAAGGAAGTGTCGCATTTACATTCATTTGAAGTGTAGACGAGGAATACATAACACTTCGCAAATCATATTATATCTTACCATGAAACGTAGATATGAGATGCGATATCGCGTTTTAAGAAGCATTAGAAATCTGTTGCTACGATACGTAGACATCTGGAAACGCTATTTCCTTGCAAGGAAGTGTCGCATTTACATTCATTTGAAGTGTAGTCGAGGAATACATAACACTTCGCAAATCATATTATATCTTACCATGAAACATAGAATTGAGATCGATACCGCGTTTTAAGAATCATAAGAACTCCATTGCTACGATACGTAGACATCTGCAAACGCTATTTCTTTGCAAGGAAGTGTCGCATTTACATTCATTTGAAGTGTAGACGAGGAATACATAACACTTCGCAAATCATATTATATCTTACCATGAAACATAGAAATGAGATGCGATATCGCGTTTTAAGAAGCATTAGAACCCTATTGCTACGATAGGTAGACATCTGCATACGCTATTTCCTTGCAAGGAAGTGTCGCATTTACATTCATTTGAAGTGTAGACGAGGAATATAAAACACTTCGCAAATCATATTATATCTTACCATGAACTATAGAAATGAGTTGCGATATCGCGTTTTAAGAATCATAAGAACGCTATTGCTACGAGACGTAGACATCTGCAATCGCAATTTCTTTGCAAGGAAGCGTTTCATTTACATTCATTTGAAGTGTAGACGAGGAATACATAACACTTCGCAAATCATATTATATCTTACCATGAAACATAGAAATGAAATGCGATATCGCGTTTTAAGAAGCATTAGAACCCTATTGCTACGATAGGTAGATATCTGGAAACGCTATTTCCTTGCAAGGAAGTGTCGCATTTACATTCATTTGAAGTGTAGACGAGGAATACATAACACTTCGCAAATCATATTATATCTTACCATGAAACGTAGATATGAGATGCGATATCGCGTTTTAAGAAGCATTAGAAATCTGTTGCTACGATAAGTAGACATCTGGAAACGCTATTTCCTTGCAAGGAAGTGTCGCATTTACATTCATTTGAAGTGTAGACGAGGAATACATAACACTTCGCAAATCATATTATATCTTACCATGAAACATAGAATTGAGATCGATACCGCGTTTTAAGAATCATAAGAACTCCATTGCTACGATACGTAGACATCTGCAAACGCTATTTCCTTGCAAGGAAGTGTGGCATTTGCTTTCATTTGAAGTGTAGACGAGGAATACATAGCACTTCGCAAATCATATTATATCTTACCATGAAACATAGAAATGAGATGCGATATCGCGTTTTAAGAAGCATTAGAACCCTATTGCTACGATAGGTAGACATCTGCATACGCTATTTCCTTGCAAGGAAGTGTCGCATTTACATTCATTTGAAGTGTAGACGAGGAATACATAACACTTCGCAAATCATATTATATCTTACCATGAAACATAGAAATGAGATGCGATATCGCGTTTTAAGAAGCATTAGAACCCTATTGCTACGATACGTAGACATCTGCAAACGCTATTTCTTTGCAAGGAAGTGTCGCATTTACATTCACTTGAATCGTAGACGAGGAATACATAAAACTTCGCAAATTACATTATATCTTACCATGAAACATAGAAATGAGATGCGATATCGCGTTTTAAAAAGCATTAGAAATCTATTGCTACGATACGTAGACATCTGCATACGCTATTTCCTTGCAAGGAAGTGTCGCATTTACATTCATTTGAAGTGTAGACGAGGAATACATAACACATCGCAAATCATATTATATCATACCATGAACCATAGAAATGAGATGCGATATCGCGTTTTAAGAATCATAAGAACTCTATTGCTACGATACGTAGACATCTGCAAACGCTATTTCTTTGCAAGGAAGCGTTGCATTTACATTCATTTGAAGTGTAGACGAGGAATACATGACACTTCGCAAATCATATTATATCTTACAATGAAACATAGAAAAGAGATGCGATATCGCGTTTTAAGAAGCATTAGAAACCTATTTCTACGATACGTAGACATCTGCAAACGCTATTTCTTTGCAAGGAAGTGTTGCATTTACATTTATTTGAAGTGTAGACGAGGAATCCACAACACTTCGCAAATCATATTATATCTTACCATGAAACATAGAATTGAGATCGATACCGCGTTTTAAGAATCATAAGAACTCCATTGCTACGATACGTAGACATCTGCAAACGCTATTTCCTTGCAAGGAAGTGTCGCATTTACATTCATTTGAATCGTAGACGAGGAATGCATAACACTTCGCAATGAATATTATATCTTATCATTAAACATAGATATGAGATGCAATATCTCGTTTTAGGAAGCATTTGAACTCTATTGCTACGATACCTAGACATCTGCAGACGCTATTTCCTAGTAAGGAAGTGTCGCATTTACATTCATTTGAAGTGCAGACGAGGAATACATAACACTTCGCAAATCAAATTATATCTTACCATGAAACATTGAAATGAGATGCGATATCGCGTTTTATGAAGCATTAGAACATTATCGCTACGATACCTAGACATCTGCAGACGCTATTTCCTAGCAAGGAAGTGTCGCATTTACATTCATTTGAAGCGTAGACGAGGAATACATAACACTTCGCAAATCATATTATATCTTACCATGAAACATAGAAATGAGATGCGATATCGCGTTTTAAGAAGCATTAGAAATCTATTGCTACGATACGTAGACATCTGCAAACGCTATTTCCTAGCGAGGAAGTGTGGCATTCACATTCATTTGAAGTGTAAACGCGGAATACATAACACTTCGCAAATCATATTATATCTTACCATGAAACATAGAAATGAGATGCGATATCGCGTTTTAAGAAGCATTAGAACTCTATTCCTACGATGCGTATCTGCAAACAATATTTCCCAGCAAGGAAGTGTCACATTTGCATTCTTTTGAAATGAATACGAGGTATACATAACACTCCACAATGAATATTATATGTTATCACGAAACATAGAAATGAAATGCGACATCTCGTTTTAAGAAGCATTAGAACTCTATCGCTACGATACTTAGACATCTGCAAACGCTATTTCCTAGCATGGAAGTGTCGCATTTATATTCCATTGAAGTGAATACGAGGTATGCATGACACCTCGCAATGCATATTATATCTTATCATGAAACATAGAAATGATATGCGACATCTTGTTTTAAGAAGTATTAGAACTCTATTCTTACGATACGTGGTCATCTGGAAACGCTATTTCCTAGCAAGAAAGTGTCGCATTTACATTCTTTTGAAGTGTAGACGAGGAATACATAACACTTCGCAAATCATATTATATCTTACGATGAAACATAGAAATGAGATGCGATATCGCGTTTTAAGAAGCATTAGCAATCTATTGCTACGATACGTAGACATCTGCAAACGCTATTTCCTAGCGAGGGAGTGTCGCATTCACATTCATTTGTAGTGTAGACGAGGAATACATGACACTTCGCAAATCATATTATATCTTACCATGAAACATAGATATGAGATGCGATATCGCGTTTTAAGAAGCATCAGAGATCCATTGCTACGACACGTAGACATCTGCAGACGCTATTTCCTTCCAAGGAAGTGTCGCATTTACATTCATTTGAAGTGTAGACGAGGAATACATATCACTTCGCAAATCATATTATACCTTACCATGAAACATAGAAAGAGAATGCGATATCGCGTTTTAAGAATCATAAGAACTCTATTGCTACGATACTTAGACATCTGCAAACGCTATTTCCTAGCATGGAAGTGTCGCATTTATATTCCATTGAAGTGAATACGAGGTATGCATGACACTTCGCGAATCATATTATACCTTACCATGAAACATAGAAATGGGATGCGATATCGCGTTTTAAGAATCATAAGATCTCTATTGCTACGATACGTAGACATCTGCAAACGCTATTTCCTTGCAAGGAAGTGTCGCATTTACATTCATTAGAAGTGTTGACGAGGAATACATAACACTTCGCAAATCATATTATATCTTACCATGAAACATAGAAATGAGATGGAATATCGCGTTTTAAGAATCATAAGAACTCTATTGCTACGATACTTAGACATCTGCAAACGCTATTTCCTAGCATGGAAGTGTCGCATTTATATTCCATTGAAGTGAATACGAGGTATGCATGACACCTCGCAATGGATATTATATCTTATCATGAAACATAGAAATGATATGCGACATCTTGTTTTAAGAAGTATTAGAACTCCATTCTTACGATACGTGGTCATCTGGAAACGCTATTTCCTAGCAAGAAAGTGTCGCATTTACATTCTTTTGAAGTGTAGACGAGGAATACATAACAGTTCGCAAATCATATTATATCTTACCATGAAACATAGAAATGAGATGCGATATCGCGTTTTAAGAAGCATCAGAAATCTATTGCTACGATACGTAGACATCTGCAAACGCTATTTCCTAGCGAGGGAGTGTCGCATTCACATTCATTTGTAGTGTAGACGAGGAATACATGTCACTTCGCAAATCATATTATATCTTACCATGAAACATAGAAATGAGATGCAATATCGCGTTCTAAGAATCATAAGAACTCTATTGCTACGATACGTAGACATCTGCAAACGCTATTTCTTTGCAAGGAACTGTCGCATTTACATTCATTTGAAGTGTAGACGAGGAATACATAACACTTCGCAAATCATATTATATCTTACCATGAAACATAGAATTGAGATCGATACCGCGTTTTAAGAATCATAAGAACTCCATTGCTACGATACGTAGACACCTGCAAACGCTATTTCCTTGCAAGGAAGTGTCGCATTTACATTCATTTGAAACGTAGACGAGGAATACATAACACTTCGCAAATCATATTATATCTTACCATGAAACATAGAAATGAGATGCGATATCGCGTTTTAAAAAGCATTAGAAATCTATTGCTACGATACGTAGACATCTGCAAACGCTATTTCCTAGCGAGGAAGTGTCGCATTCACATTCATTTGAATTGTAGAACAGGAATACATGACACTTCGCAAATCATATTATATCTTACCATGAAACATAGAAATGAGATGCGATATCGCGTTTTAAGTATCATAAGAACACCATTGCTACGATACGTAGATACCTGCAAACGCTATTTCCTTGCAAGGAAGTGTCGCATTTACATTCATTTGAAGTGTAGACGAGGAATACATATCACGTCGCAAATCATATTATACCTTACCATGAAACATAGAAATGGAATGCGATATCGCGTTTTAAGAATCATAAGATCTCTATTGCTACGATACGTAGATATCTGCAAACGCTATTTCCTTGCAAGGAAGTGTCGCATTTACATTCATTAGAAGTGTTGACGAGGAATACATAACACTTCGCAAATCATATTATATCTTACCATGAAACATAGAAATGAGATGGAACATCGCGTTCTAAGAATCATAAGAACTCTATTGCTACGATACTTAGACATCTGCAAACGCTATTTCCTAGCATGGAAGAGTCGCATTTATATTCCATTGAAGTGAATACGAGGTATGCATGACACCTCGCAATGGATATTATATCTTATCATGAAACATAGAAATGATATGCGACATCTTGTTTTAAGAAGTATTAGAACTCCATTCTTACGATACGTGGTCATCTGGAAATGCTACTTCCTAGCAAGAAAGTGTCGCATTTACATTCTTTTGAAGTGTAGACGAGGAATACATAACACTTCGCAAATCATATTATATCTTACCATGAAACATAGAAATGAGATGCGATATCGCGTTTTAAGAAGCATCAGAAATCTATTGCTACGATACGTAGACATCTGCAAACGCTATTTCCTTGCAAGGATGTGTCGCATTTACATTCATTTGAATTGTAGACGAGGAATGCATAACACTTCGCAATGAATATTATATCTTATCATTAAACATAGATATGAGATGCAATATCTCGTTTTAGGAAGCATTTGAACTCTATTGCTACGATACCTAGACATCTGCAGACGCTATATCCTAGTAAGGAAGTGTCGCATTTACATTCATTTGAAGTGCAGACGAGGAATACATAACACTTCGCAAATCAAATTATATTTTACCATGAAACATTGAAATGAGATGCGATATCGCGTTTTAAGAAGCATTAGAACACTATCGCTACGATACCTAGACATCTGCAGACGCTATTTCCTAGCAAGGAAGTGTCGCATTTACATTCATTTGAAGTGTAGACGAGGAATACATAACACTTCGCAAATCATATTATATCTTACCATGAAACATAGAAATGAGATGCGATATCGCGTTTTAAGAAGCATCAGAACCCTATTGCTACGATAGCTAGACATCTGCAAACGCTATTTCCTTGCAAGGAAGTGTCGCATTTACATTCATTTGAAGTGTAGACGAGGAATACATGACACTTCGCAAATCATATTATATCTTACCATGAAACATAGAAAAGAGATGCGATATCGCGTTTTAAGAAGCATTAGAAACCTATTTCTACGATACGTAGACATCTGAAAACGCTATTTCTTTGCAAGGAAGTGTTGCATTTACATTTGTTTGAAGTGTAGACGAGGAATCCACAACACTTCGCAAATCATATTATATCTTACCATGAAACATAGAATTGAGATCGATACCGCGTTTTAAGAATCATAAGAACTCCATTGCTACGATACGTAGACATCTGCAAACGCTATTTCCTTGCAAGGAAGTGTCGCATTTACATTCATTTGAATCGTAGACGAGGAATGCATAACACTTCGCAATGAATATTATATCTTATCATTAAACATAGATATGAGATGCAATATCTCGTTTTAGGAAGCATTTGAACTCTATTGCTACGATACCTAGACATCTGCAGACGCTATTTCCTAGTAAGGAAGTGTCGCATTTACATTCTTTTGAAGTGTAGACGAGGAATACATAACAGTTCGCAAATCATATTATATCTTACCATGAAACATAGAAATGAGATGCGATATCGCGTTTTAAGAAGCATCAGAAATCTATTGCTACGATACGTAGACATCTGCAAACGCTATTTCCTAGCGAGGGAGTGTCGCATTCACATTCATTTGTAGTGTAGACGAGGAATACATGTCACTTCGCAAATCATATTATATCTTACCATGAAACATAGAAATGAGATGCAATATCGCGTTCTAAGAATCATAAGAACTCTATTGCTACGATACGTAGACATCTGCAAACGCTATTTCTTTGCAAGGAAGTGTCGCATTTACATTCATTTGAAGTGTAGACGAGGAATACATAACACTTCGCAAATCATATTATATCTTACCATGAAACATAGAATTGAGATCGATACCGCGTTTTAAGAATCATAAGAACTCCATTGCTACGATACGTAGACACCTGCAAACGCTATTTCCTTGCAAGGAAGTGTCGCATTTACATTCATTTGAAACGTAGACGAGGAATACATAACACTTCGCAAATCATATTATATCTTACCATGAAACATAGAAATGAGATGCGATATCGCGTTTTAAAAAGCATTAGAAATCTATTGCTACGATACGTAGACATCTGCAAACGCTATTTCCTAGCGAGGAAGTGTCGCATTCACATTCATTTGAATTGTAGGACAGGAATACATGACACTTCGCAAATCATATTATATCTTACCATGAAACATAGAAATGAGATGCGATATCGCGTTTTAAGAAGCATTAGAAAGCTATTGCTACGATACGTAGACATCTGCAAACGCTATTTCCTAGCGAGGAAGTATCTCATTCGCATTCATTTGAAGTGTAGACGAGGAATACATAACACTTCGCAAATCATGTTATATCTTACCATGAAACATAGAAATGAGATGCGATATCGCGTTTTAAGAAGAATTAGAACACTATAGCTACGATAGGTAGATATTTGCAAACGCTACTTCCTTGCAAGGAAGTGTCGCATTTACATTCATTTGAAGTGTAGAGGAGGAATACATAACACTTCGCGAATCATATTACATCTTACCATGAAACATAGAAATGAGATGCGATATCGCGCTTTAAGTAGCATTAGAAATCTATTGCTACGATACGTAGACATCTGCAAACGCTATTTCCTAGCGAGGAAGTGTCGCATTCACATTCATTTGAAGTGTAGGAGAGGAATACATGACACTTCGCAAATCATATTATATCTTACCATGAAACGCAGAAATGAGATGCGATATCGCGTTTTAAGAAGCATTAGAAATCTATTGCTACGATACGTAGACATCTGCAATCGCTATTTCTTTGCAAGGAAGTGTCGCATTTACATTCATTTGAAGTGTAGACGAGGAATACATAACACTTCGCAAATTATATTATATCTTACCATGAAACATAGAAATGAGATGCGATATCGCGTTTTAAGAAGCATTAGAAATCTATTGCTACGATACGTAGACATCTGCTAAAGCTATTTCCTTGCAAGGAAGGGTCGCATTTATAATCATTTGAAGTGTAGACGAGGAATACATAACACTTCGCAAATCATATTATATCTTACCATGAAACATAAAATTGAGATCGATATCGCGTTTTAAAAATCATAAGAACTCCATTGCCACGATACGTAGACACCTGCAAAAGCTATTTCCTTGCAAGGAAGTGTCGCATTTACATTCATTTGAAACGTAGAGGAGGAATACATAACACTTCGCAAATCATATTATATCTTACCATGAAACATAGAAATGAGATGCGATATCGCGTTTTAAAAAGCATTAGAAATATATTGCTACTATACGCAGACATCTGCAAACGCTATTTCCTAGCGAGGAAGTGTCGCATTCACATTCATTTGAATTGTAGAAGAGGAATACATGACACTTCGCAAATCATATTATATCTTACCATGAAACATAGAAATGAGATGCGATATCGCGTTTTAAGAAGCATCAGAGATCCATTGCTACGATACGTAGACATCTGCAGATGCTATTTCCTTCCAAGGAAGTGTCGCATTTACATTCATTTGAAGTGTAGACGAGGAATACATATCACTTCGCAAATCATATTATACCTTACCATGAAACATAGAAATGGGATGCGATATCGCGTTTTAAGAATCATAAGATATCTATTGCTACGATACGTAGACATCTGCAAACGCTATTTCCTTGCAAGGAAGTGTCGCATTCACATTCACTTGAAGTGTAGACGAGGAATACATGATACTTCGCAAATCTTATTATATCTTACCATGAAACATAGAAATGAGATGCGATATCGCGTTTTAAGAATCATAAGAACACCATTGCTACGATACGTAGACATCTGCAAACGCTATTTCCTAGCGAGGAAGTGTCGCTTTCACATTCATTTGAAGTGTAGACGAGGAATACATAACACTTCGCAAATCATATTATATCTTACCATGAAACATAGAATTGAGATCGATACCGCGTTTTAAGAATCACAAGAACTCCATTGCCACGATACGTAGACACCTGCAAACGCTATTTCCTTGCAAGGAAGTGTCGCATTTACATTCATTTGAAACGTAGACGAGGAATACATAACACTTCGCAAATCATATTATATGTTACCATGAAACATTAAAACGAGATGCGATATCGCGTTTTAAGAAGCATTAGAAATCTATTGCTACGATACGTAGACATCTGAAAACGCTATTTCTTTGCAAGGAAGTGTCGCATTTACATTCATTTGAAGTGTAGACGAGGAATGCATAACACTTCGCAATGAATATTATATCTTATCATTAAACATAGATATGAGATGCAATATCTCGTTTTAGGAAGCATTTGAACTCTATTGCTACGATACCTAGACATCTGCAGACGCTATATCCTAGTAAGGAAGTGTCGCATTTACATTCATTTGAAGTGCAGACGAGGAATACATAACACTTCGCAAATCAAATTATATTTTATCATGAAACATTGAAATGAGATGCGATATCGCGTTTTAAGAAGCATTAGAACACTATCGCTACGATACCTAGACATCTGCAGACGCTATTTCCTAGCAAGGAAGTGTCGCATTTACATTCATTTGAAGTGTAGACGAGGAATACATAACACTTCGCAAATCATATTATATCTTACCATGAAACATAGAAATGAGATGCGATATCGCGTTTTAAGAAGCATCAGAACCCTATTGCTACGATAGGTAGACATCTGCAAACGCTATTTCCTTGCAAGGAAGTGTCGCATTTACATTCATTTGAAGTGTAGACGAGGAATACATGACACTTCGCAAATCATATTATATCTTACCATGAAACATAGAAAAGAGATGCGATATCGCGTTTTAAGAAGCATTAGAAACCTATTTCTACGATACGTAGACATCTGCAAACGCTATTTCTTTGCAAGGAAGTGTTGCATTTACATTTATTTGAAGTGTAGACGAGGAATCCACAACACTTCGCAAATCATATTATATCTTACCATGAAACATAGAATTGAGATCGATACCGCGTTTTAAGAATCATAAGAACTCCATTGCTACGATACGTAGACATCTGCAAACGCTATTTCCTTGCAAGGAAGTGTCGCATTTACATTCATTTGAATCGTAGACGAGGAATGCATAACACTTCGCAATGAATATTATATCTTATCATTAAACATAGATATGAGATGCAATATCTCGTTTTAGGAAGCATTTGAACTCTATTGCTACGATACCTAGACATCTGCAGACGCTATTTCCTAGTAAGGAAGTGTCGCATTTACATTCTTTTGAAGTGTAGACGAGGAATACATAACAGTTCGCAAATCATATTATATCTTACCATGAAACATAGAAATGAGAAGCGATATCGCGTTTTAAGAAGCATCAGAAATCTATTGCTACGATACGTAGACATCTGCAAACGCTATTTCCTTGCAAGGAAGTGTCGCATTTACATTCATTTGAAACGTAGACGAGGAATACATAACACTTCGCAAATCATATTATATCTTACCATGAAACATAGAAATGAGATGCGATATCGCGTTTTAAAAAGCATTAGAAATCTATTGCTACGATACGTAGACATCTGCAAACGCTATTTCCTAGCGAGGAAGTGTCGCATTCACATTCATTTGAATTGTAGGACAGGAATACATGACACTTCGCAAATCATATTATATCTTACCATGAAACATAGAAATGAGATGCGATATCGCGTTTTAAGAAGCATTAGAAAGCTATTGCTACGATACGTAGACATCTGCAAACGCTATTTCCTAGCGAGGAAGTATCTCATTCGCATTCATTTGAAGTGTAGACGAGGAATACATAACACTTCGGAAATCATGTTATATCTTACCATGAAACATAGAAATGAGATGCGATATCGCGTTTTAAGAAGAATTAGAACACTATAGCTACGATAGGTAGATATTTGCAAACGCTACTTCCTTGCAAGGAAGTGTCGCATTTACATTCATTTGAAGTGTAGAGGAGGAATACATAACACTTCGCGAATCATATTACATCTTACCATGAAACATAGAAATGAGATGCGATATCGCGCTTTAAGTAGCATTAGAAATCTATTGCTACGATACGTAGACATCTGCAAACGCTATTTCCTAGCGAGGAAGTGTCGCATTCACATTCATTTGAAGTGTAGGAGAGGAATACATGACACTTCGCAAATCATATTATATCTTACCATGAAACGCAGAAATGAGATGCGATATCGCGTTTTAAGAAGCATTAGAAATCTATTGCTACGATACGTAGACATCTGCAATCGCTATTTCTTTGCAAGGAAGTGTCGCATTTACATTCATTTGAAGTGTAGACGAGGAATACATATCACTTCGCAAATCATATTATACCTTACCATGAAACATAGAAATGGGATGCGATATCGCGTTTTAAGAATCATAAGATATCTATTGCTACGATACGTAGACATCTGCAAACGCTATTTCCTTGCAAGGAAGTGTCGCATTCACATTCACTTGAAGTGTAGACGAGGAATACATGATACTTCGCAAATCTTATTATATCTTACCATGAAACATAGAAATGAGATGCGATATCGCGTTTTAAGAATCATAAGAACACCATTGCTACGATACGTAGACATCTGCAAACGCTATTTCCTAGCGAGGAAGTGTCGCTTTCACATTCATTTGAAGTGTAGACGAGGAATACATAACACTTCGCAAATCATATTATATCTTACCATGAAACATAGAATTGAGATCGATACCGCGTTTTAAGAATCATAAGAACTCCATTGCCACGATACGTAGACACCTGCAAACGCTATTTCCTTGCAAGGAAGTGTCGCATTTACATTCATTTGAAACGTAGACGAGGAATACATAACACTTCGCAAATCATATTATATGTTACCATGAAACATTAAAATGAGATGCGATATCGCGTTTTAAGAAGCATTAGAAATCTATTGCTACGATACGTAGACATCTGAAAACGCTATTTCTTTGCAAGGAACTGTCGCATTTACATTCATTTGAAGTGTAGACGAGGAATACATAACACTTCGCAAATCATATTATATCTTACCATGAAACATAGAAATGAGATGCGATATCGCGTTTTAAGTAGCATTAGAAATCTATTGCTACGATACGTAGATATCTGGAAACGCTATTTCCTTGCAAGGAAGTGTCGCATTTACATTCATTTGAAGTGTAGACGAGGAATACATAACACTTCGCAAATCATATTATATCTTACCACGAAACATAGAAATGAGATGCGATATCGCGTTTTAAGAATCATAAGAACTCTATTGCTACGAGACGTAGACATCTGCAATCGCTATTTCTTTGCGAGGAAGCGTTTCATTTACATTCATTTGAAGTGTAGACGAGGAATACATAACACTTCGCAAATCATATTATATCTTACCATGAAACATAGATATGAGATGCGATATCGCGTTTTAAGAAGCATTAGAAATCTATTGCTACGATACGTAGACATCTGGAAACGCTATTTCCTTGCAAGGAAGTGTCGCATTTACATTCATTTGAAGTGTAGACGAGGAATACATAACACTTCGCAAATCATATTATATCTTACCATGAAACATAGAATTGAGATCGATACCGCGTTTTAAGAATCATAAGAACTCCATTGCTACGATACGTAGACATCTGCAAACGCTATTTCCTTGCAAGGAAGTGTCGCATTTACATTCATTTGAAGTGTAGACGAGGAATACATAACACTTCGCAAATCATATTATATCTTACCATGAAACATAGAAATGAGATGCGATATCGCGTTTTAAGAAGCATTAGAACCCTATTGCTACGATAGGTAGACATCTGCATACGCTATTTCCTTGCAAGGAAGTGTCGCATTTACATTCATTTGAAGTGTAGACGAGGAATACATAACACTTCGCGAATCATATTATATCTTACCATGAAACGTAGATATGAGATGCGATATCGCGTTTTAAGAAGCATTAGAAATCTGTTGCTACGATACGTAGACATCTGGAAACGCTATTTCCATGCAAGGAAGTGTCGCATTTACATTCATTTGAAGCGTAGACGAGGAATACATAACACTTCGCAAATCATATTATATCTTACCATGAAACATAGATATGAGATGCAATATCTCGTTTTAAGATGCAATTGAACCCCATTGCTACGATAGGCAGATATCTGCAAACGCTATTTCCTTGCAAGGAAGTGTCGCATTTACATTCATTTGAAGTGTAGACGAGGAATACATAACACTTCGCAAATCATATTATATCTTACCATGAAACATAGAAATGAGATGCGATATCGCGTTTTAAGAAGCATTAGAACCCTATTGCTACGATAGGTAGACATCTGCATACGCTATTTCCTTGCAAGGAATTGTCGCATTTACATTCATTTGAAGTGTAGACGAGGAATACATAACACTTCGCAAATCATATTATATCTTACCATGAAACGTAGGTATGAGATGCGATATCGCGTTTTAAGAAGCATTAGAAATCTGTTGCTACGATACGTAGACATCTGCAAACGCTATTTCCTAGCGAGGAAGTGTCGCATTCACATTCATTTGAATTGTAGAAGAGGAATACATGACACTTCGCAAATCATATTATATCTTACCACGAAACATAGAAATGAGATGCGATATCGCGTTTTAAGAAGCATCAGAGATCCATTGCTACGATACGTAGACATCTGCAGATGCTATTTCCTTCCAAGGAAGTGTCGCATTTACATTCATTTGAAGTGTAGACGAGGAATACATAACACTTCGCAAATCATATTATATCTTACCATGAAACATAGAAATGAGATGCGATATCGCGTTTTAAGAAGCATCAGAACCCTATTGCTACGATAGGTAGACATCTGCAAACGCTATTTCCTTGCAAGGAAGTGTCGCATTTACATTCATTTGAAGTGTAGACGAGGAATACATGACACTTCGCAAATCATATTATATCTTACCATGAAACATAGAAAAGAGATGCGATATCGCGTTTTAAGAAGCATTAGAAACCTATTTCTACGATACGTAGACATCTGCAAACGCTATTTCTTTGCAAGGAAGTGTTGCATTTACATTTATTTGAAGTGTAGACGAGGAATCCACAACACTTCGCAAATCATATTATATCTTACCATGAAACATAGAATTGAGATCGATACCGCGTTTTAAGAATCATAAGAACTCCATTGCTACGATACGTAGACATCTGCAAACGCTATTTCCTTGCAAGGAAGTGTCGCATTTACATTCATTTGAATCGTAGACGAGGAATGCATAACACTTCGCAATGAATATTATATCTTATCATTAAACATAGATATGAGATGCAATATCTCGTTTTAGGAAGCATTTGAACTCTATTGCTACGATACCTAGACATCTGCAGACGCTATTTCCTAGTAAGGAAGTGTCGCATTTACATTCTTTTGAAGTGTAGACGAGGAATACATAACAGTTCGCAAATCATATTATATCTTACCATGAAACATAGAAATGAGAAGCGATATCGCGTTTTAAGAAGCATCAGAAATCTATTGCTACGATACGTAGACATCTGCAAACGCTATTTCCTAGCGAGGGAGTGTCGCATTCACATTCATTTGTAGTGTAGACGAGGAATACATGTCACTTCGCAAATCATATTATATCTTACCATGAAACATAGAAATGGGATGCAATATCGCGTTCTAAGAATCATAAGAACTCTATTGCTACGATACGTAGACATCTGCAAACGCTATTTCTTTGCAAGGAAGTGTCGCATTTACATTCATTTGAAGTATAGACGAGGAATACATAACACTTCGCAAATCATATTATATCTTACCATGAAACATAGAATTGAGATCGATACCGCGTTTTAAGAATCATAAGAACTCCATTGCTACGATACGTAGACACCTGCAAACGCTATTTCCTTGCAAGGAAGTGTCGCATTTACATTCATTTGAAACGTAGACGAGGAATACATAACACTTCGCAAATCATATTATATCTTACCATGAAACATAGAAATGAGATGCGATATCGCGTTTTAAAAAGCATTAGAAATCTATTGCTACGATACGTAGACATCTGCAAACGCTATTTCCTAGCGAGGAAGTGTCGCATTCACATTCATTTGAATTGTAGGACAGGAATACATGACACTTCGCAAATCATATTATATCTTACCATGAAACATAGAAATGAGATGCGATATCGCGTTTTAAGAAGCATTAGAAAGCTATTGCTACGATACGTAGACATCTGCAAACGCTATTTCCTAGCGAGGAAGTATCTCATTCGCATTCATTTGAAGTGTAGACGAGGAATACATAACACTTCGGAAATCATGTTATATCTTACCATGAAACATAGAAATGAGATGCGATATCGCGTTTTAAGAAGAATTAGAACACTATAGCTACGATAGGTAGATATTTGCAAACGCTACTTCCTTGCAAGGAAGTGTCGCATTTACATTCATTTGAAGTGTAGAGGAGGAATACATAACACTTCGCGAATCATATTACATCTTACCATGAAACATAGAAATGAGATGCGATATCGCGCTTTAAGTAGCATTAGAAATCTATTGCTACGATACGTAGACATCTGCAAACGCTATTTCCTAGCGAGGAAGTGTCGCATTCACATTCATTTGAAGTGTAGGAGAGGAATACATGACACTTCGCAAATCATATTATATCTTACCATGAAACGCAGAAATGAGATGCGATATCGCGTTTTAAGAAGCATTAGAAATCTATTGCTACGATACGTAGACATCTGCAATCGCTATTTCTTTGCAAGGAAGTGTCGCATTTACATTCATTTGAAGTGTAGACGAGGAATACATATCACTTCGCAAATCATATTATACCTTACCATGAAACATAGAAATGGGATGCGATATCGCGTTTTAAGAATCATAAGATATCTATTGCTACGATACGTAGACATCTGCAAACGCTATTTCCTTGCAAGGAAGTGTCGCATTCACATTCACTTGAAGTGTAGACGAGGAATACATGATACTTCGCAAATCTTATTATATCTTACCATGAAACATAGAAATGAGATGCGATATCGCGTTTTAAGAATCATAAGAACACCATTGCTACGATACGTAGACATCTGCAAACGCTATTTCCTAGCGAGGAAGTGTCGCTTTCACATTCATTTGAAGTGTAGACGAGGAATACATAACACTTCGCAAATCATATTATATCTTACCATGAAACATAGAATTGAGATCGATACCGCGTTTTAAGAATCATAAGAACTCCATTGCCACGATACGTAGACACCTGCAAACGCTATTTCCTTGCAAGGAAGTGTCGCATTTACATTCATTTGAAACGTAGACGAGGAATACATAACACTTCGCAAATCATATTATATGTTACCATGAAACATTAAAATGAGATGCGATATCGCGTTTTAAGAAGCATTAGAAATCTATTGCTACGATACGTAGACATCTGAAAACGCTATTTCTTTGCAAGGAACTGTCGCATTTACATTCATTTGAAGTGTAGACGAGGAATACATAACACTTCGCAAATCATATTATATCTTACCATGAAACATAGAAATGAGATGCGATATCGCGTTTTAAGAAGCATTAGAAATCTATTGCTACGATACGTAGATATCTGGAAACGCTATTTCCTTGCAAGGAAGTGTCGCATTTACATTCATTTGAAGTGTAGACGAGGAATACATAACACTTCGCAAATCATATTATATCTTACCACGAAACATAGAAATGAGATGCGATATCGCGTTTTAAGAATCATAAGAACTCTATTGCTACGAGACGTAGACATCTGCAATCGCTATTTCTTTGCGAGGAAGCGTTTCATTTACATTCATTTGAAGTGTAGACGAGGAATACATAACACTTCGCAAATCATATTATATCTTACCATGAAACATAGATATGAGATGCGATATCGCGTTTTAAGAAGCATTAGAAATCTATTACTACGATACGTAGACATCTGGAAACGCTATTTCCTTGCAAGGAAGTGTCGCATTTACATTCATTTGAAGTGTAGACGAGGAATACATAACACTTCGCAAATCATATTATATCTTACCATGAAACATAGAATTGAGATCGATACCGCGTTTTAAGAATCATAAGAACTCCATTGCTACGATACGTAGACATCTGCAAACGCTATTTCCTTGCAAGGAAGTGTCGCATTTACATTCATTTGAAGTGTAGACGAGGAATACATAACACTTCGCAAATCATATTATATCTTACCATGAAACATAGAAATGAGATGCGATATCGCGTTTTAAGAAGCATTAGAACCCTATTGCTACGATAGGTAGACATCTGCATACGCTATTTCCTTGCAAGGAAGTGTCGCATTTACATTCATTTGAAGTGTAGACGAGGAATACATAACACTTCGCGAATCATATTATATCTTACCATGAAACGTAGATATGAGATGCGATATCGCGTTTTAAGAAGCATTAGAAATCTGTTGCTACGATACGTAGACATCTGGAAACGCTATTTCCTTGCAAGGAAGTGTCGCATTTACATTCATTTGAAGCGTAGACGAGGAATACATAACACTTCGCAAATCATATTATATCTTACCATGAAACATAGATATGAGATGCAATATCTCGTTTTAAGATGCAATTGAACCCCATTGCTACGATAGGCAGATATCTGCAAACGCTATTTCCTTGCAAGGAAGTGTCGCATTTACATTCATTTGAAGTGTAGACGAGGAATACATAACACTTCGCAAATCATATTATATCTTACCATGAAACATAGAAATGAGATGCGATATCGCGTTTTAAGAAGCATTAGAACCCTATTGCTACGATAGGTAGACATCTGCATACGCTATTTCCTTGCAAGGAATTGTCGCATTTACATTCATTTGAAGTGTAGACGAGGAATACATAACACTTCGCAAATCATATTATATCTTACCATGAAACGTAGGTATGAGATGCGATATCGCGTTTTAAGAAGCATTAGAAATCTGTTGCTACGATACGTAGACATCTGCAAACGCTATTTCCTAGCGAGGAAGTGTCGCATTCACATTCATTTGAATTGTAGAAGAGGAATACATGACACTTCGCAAATCATATTATATCTTACCACGAAACATAGAAATGAGATGCGATATCGCGTTTTAAGAAGCATCAGAGATCCATTGCTACGATACGTAGACATCTGCAGATGCTATTTCCTTCCAAGGAAGTGTCGCATTTACATTCATTTGAAGTGTAGACGAGGAATACATAACACTTCGCAAATCATATTATATCTTACCATGAAACATAGAAATGAGATGCGATATCGCGTTTTAAGAAGCATTAGAAATCTATTGCTACGATACGTAGATATCTGGAAACGCTATTTCCTTGCAAGGAAGTGTCGCATTTACATTCATTTGAAGTGTAGACGAGGAATACATAACACTTCGCAAATCATATTATATCTTACCACGAAACATAGAAATGAGATGCGATATCGCGTTTTAAGAATCATAAGAACTCTATTGCTACGAGACGTAGACATCTGCAATCGCTATTTCTTTGCGAGGAAGCGTTTCATTTACATTCATTTGAAGTGTAGACGAGGAATACACAACACTACGCAAATCATATTATATCTTACCATGAAACATAGATATGAGATGCGATATCGCGTTTTAAGAAGCATTAGAAATCTATTGCTACGATACGTAGACATCTGGAAACGCTATTTCCTTGCAAGGAAGTGTCGCATTTACATTCATTTGAAGTGTAGACGAGGAATACATAACACTTCGCAAATCATATTATATCTTACCATGAAACATAGAATTGAGATCGATACCGCGTTTTAAGTATCATAAGAACTCCATTGCTACGATACGTAGACATCTGCAAACGCTATTTCTTTGCAAGGAAGTGTCGCATTTACATTCATTTGAAGTGTAGACGAGGAATACATAACACTTCGCAAATCATATTATATCTTACCATGAAACATAGAAATGAGATGCGATATCGCGTTTTAAGAAGCATTAGAAATCTATTGCTACGATACGTAGACATATGCAAACGCTATTCCCTTGCAAGGAAGTGTCGCATTTACATTCATTTGAAATGTAGACGAGGAATACGTAACACTTCGCGAATCATATTATATCTTACCATGAAACGTAGATATGAGATGCGATATCGCGTTTTAAGAAGCATTAGAAATCTGTTGCTACGATACGTAGACATCTGGAAACGCTATTTCCTTGCAAGGAAGTGTCGCATTTACATTCATTTGAAGCGTAGACGAGGAATACATAACACTTCGCAAATCATATTATATCTTACCATGAAACATAGATATGAGATGCAATATCTCGTTTTAAGATGCAATTGAACACCATTGCTACGATACGTAGACATCTGGAAACGCTATTTCCTTGCAAGGAAGTGTCGCATTTACATTCATTTGAAGCGTAGACGAGGAATACATAACACTTCGCAAATCATATTATATCTTACCATGAAACATAGAAATGAGATGCGATATTGCGTTTTAAGAAGCATTAGAACCCTATTGCTACGATAGGTAGATATCTGCACACGCTATTTCCTTGCAAGGAAGTGTCGCATTTACATTCATTTGAAGTGTAGACGAGGAATACATAACACTTCGCAAATCATATTATATCTTACCATGAAACATAGAATTGAGATCGATACCGCGTTTTAAGAATCATAAGAACTCCATTGCTACGATACGTAGACATCTGCTAACGCTATTTCCTTGCAAGGAAGTGTCGCATTTACTTTCATTTGAAGTGTAGACGAGGAATACATAACACTTCGCAAATCATATTATATCTTACCATGAACTATAGAAATGAGTTGCGATATCGCGTTTTAAGAATCATAAGAAATCTGTTGCTACGAGACGTAGACATCTGCAATCGCAATTTCTTTGCAAGGAAGCGTTTCATTTACATTCATTTGAAGTGTAGACGAGGAATACATAACACTTCGCAAATCATATTATATCTTACCATGAAACATAGAAATGAGATGCGATATCGCGTTTTAAGAAGCATTAGAACCCTATTGCTACGATAGGTAGATATCTGGAAACGCTATTTCCTTGCAAGGAAGTGTCGCATTTACATTCATTTGAAGTGTAGACGAGGAATACATAACACTTCGCAAATCATATTATATCTTACCATGAAACATAGAATTGAGATCGATACCGCGTTTTAAGAATCATAAGAACTCCATTGCTACGATACGTAGACATCTGCAAACGCTATTTCTTTGCAAGGAAGTGTCGCATTTACATTCATTTGAAGTGTAGACGAGGAATACATAACACTTCGCAAATCATATTATATCTTACCATGAAACATAGAAATGAGATGCGATATCGCGTTTTAAGAAGCATTAGAACCCTATTGCTACGAGACGTAGACATCTGCAATCGCAATTTCTTTGCAAGAAAGCGTTTCATTTACATTCATTTGAAGTGTAGACGAGGAATACATAACACTTCGCAAATCATATTATATCTTACCATGAAACATAGAAATGAGATGCGATATCGCGTTTTAAGAAGCATTAGAACCCTATTGCTACGATAGGTAGATATCTGGAAACGCTATTTCCTTGCAAGGAAGTGTCGCATTTACATTCATTTGAAGTGTAGACGAGGAATACATAACACTTCACAAATCATATTATATCTTACCATGAAACGTAGATATGAGATGCGATATCGCGTTTTAAGAAGCATTAGAAATCTGTTGCTACGATACGTAGACATCTGGAAACGCTATTTCCTTGCAAGGAAGCGTCGCATTTACATTCATTTGAAGTGTAGACGAGGAATACATAACACTTCGCAAATCATATTATATCTTACCATGAAACATAGAATTGAGATCGATACGGCGTTTTAAGAATCATAAGAACTCCATTGCTACGATACGTAGACATCTGCAAACGCTATTTCCTTGCAAGGAAGTGTGGCATTTACTTTCATTTGAAGTGTAGACGAGGAATACATAACACTTCGCAAATCATATTATATCTTACCATGAAACATAGAAATGAGATGCGATATCGCGTTTTAAGAAGCATTAGAACCCTATTGCTACGATAGGTAGACATCTGCATACGCTATTTCCTTGCAAGGAAGTGTCGCATTTACATTCATTTGAAGTGTAGACGAGGAATACATAACACTTCGCGAATCATATTATATCTTACCATGAAACGTAGATATGAGATGCGATATCGCGTTTTAAGAAGCATTAGAAATCTGTTGCTACGATACGTAGACATCTGGAAACGCTATTTCCTTGCAAGGAAGTGTCGCATTTACTTTCATTTGAAGTGTAGACGAGGAATACATAACACTTCGCAAATCATATTATATCTTACCGTGAACTATAGAAATGAGATGCGATATCGCGTTTTAAGAAGCATTAGAACCCTATTGCTACGATGGGTAGACATCTGCATACGCTATTTCCTTGCAAGGAAGTGTCGCATTTACATTCATTTGAAGTGTAGTCGAGGAATACATAACACTTCGCAAATCATATTATATCTTACCATGAAACATAGATATGAGATGCGATATCGCCTTTTAAGAAGCATTAGAAATCTATTGCTACGATACGTAGACATCTGGAAACGCTATCTCCTTGCAAGGAAGTGTCGCATTTACATTCATTTGAAGTGTAGACGAGGAATACATAACACTTCGCAAATCATATTATATCTTACCATGAAACATAGAATTGATATCGATACCGCGTTTTAAGAATCATAAGAACTCCATTGCTACGATACGTAGACATCTGCAAACGCTATTTCTTTACAAGGAAGTGTCGCATTTACATTCATTTGAAGTGTAGACGAGGAATACATAACACTTCGCAAATCATATTATATCTTACCATGAAACGTAGATATGAGATGCGATATCGCGTTTTAAGAAGCATTAGAAATCTGTTGCTACGATACGTAGACATCTGGAAACGCTATTTCCTTGCAAGGAAGTGTCGCATTTACATTCATTTGAAGCGTATACGAGGAATACATAACACTTCGCAAATCATATTATATCTTACCATGAAACATAGAAATGAGATGCGATATCGCCTTTTAAGAAGCATTAGAAATCTATTGCTACGATACGTAGACATCTGGAAACGCTATCTCCTTGCAAGGAAGTGTCGCATTTACATTCATTTGAAGTGTAGACGAGGAATACATAACACTTCGCAAATCATATTATATCTTACCATGAAACATAGAATTGAGATCGATACCGCGTTTTAAGAATCATAAGAACTCCATTGCTACGATACGTAGACATCTGCTAACGCTATTTCCTTGCAAGGAAGTGTCGCATTTACTTTCATTTGAAGTGTAGACGAGGAATACATAACACTTCGCAAATCATATTATATCTTACCATGAACTATAGAAATGAGTTGCGATATCGCGTTTTAAGAATCATAAGAACGCTATTGCTACGAGACGTAGACATCTGCAATCGCAATTTCTTTGCAAGGAAGCGTTTCATTTACATTCATTTGAAGTGTAGACGAGGAATACATAACACTTCGCAAATCATATTATATCTTACCATGAAACATAGAAATGAGATGCGATATCGCGTTTTAAGAAGCATTAGAACCCTATTGCTACGATAGGTAGATATCTGGAAACGCTATTTCCTTGCAAGGAAGTGTCGCATTTACATTCATTTGAAGTGTTGACGAGGAATACATAACACTTCGCAAATCATATTATATCTTACCATGAAACATAGAATTGAGATCGATACCGCGTTTTAAGAATCATAAGAACTCCATTGCTACGATACGTAGACATCTGCAAACGCTATTTCTTTGCAAGGAAGTGTCGCATTTACATTCATTTGAAGTGTAGACGAGGAATACATAACACTTCGCAAATCATATTATATCTTACCATGAAACATAGAAATGAGATGCGATATCGCGTTTTAAGAAGCATTAGAACCCTATTGCTACGATAGGTAGACATCTGCATACGCTATTTCCTTGCAAGGAAGTGTCGCATTTACATTCATTTGAAGTGTAGACGAGGAATATATAACACTTCGCAAATCATATTATATCTTACCATGAACTATAGAAATGAGTTGCGATATCGCGTTTTAAGAATCATAAGAACTCTATTGCTACGAGACGTAGACATCTGCAATCGCAATTTCTTTGCAAGGAAGCGTTTCATTTACATTCATTTGAAGTGTAGACGAGGAATACATAACACTTCGCAAATCATATTATATCTTACCATGAAACATAGAAATGAGATGCGATATCGCGTTTTAAGAAGCATTAGAACCCTATTGCTACGATAGGTAGATATCTGGAAACGCTATTTCCTTGCAAGGAAGTGTCGCATTTACATTCATTTGAAGTGTAGACGAGGAATACATAACACTTCGCAAATCATATTATATCTTACCATGAAACGTAGATATGAGATGCGATATCGCGTTTTAAGAAGCATTAGAAATCTGTTGCTACGATACGTAGACATCTGGAAACGCTATTTCCTTGCAAGGAAGTGTCGCATTTACATTCATTTGAAGTGTAGACGAGGAATACATAACACTTCGCAAATCATATTATATCTTACCATGAAACATAGAATTGAGATCGATACGGTGTTTTAAGAATCATAAGAACTCCATTGCTACGATACGTAGACATCTGCAAACGCTATTTCCTTGCAAGGAAGTGTGGCATTTACTTTCATTTGAAGTGTAGACGAGGAATACATAACACTTCGCAAATCATATTATATCTTACCATGAAACATAGAAATGAGATGCGATATCGCGTTTTAAGAAGCATTAGAACCCTATTGCTACGATAGGTAGACATCTGCATACGCTATTTCCTTGCAAGGAAGTGTCGCATTTACATTCATTTGAAGTGTAGACGAGGAATACATAACACTTCGCGAATCATATTATATCTTACCATGAAACGTAGATATGAGATGCGATATCGCGTTTTAAGAAGCATTAGAAATCTGTTGCTACGATACGTAGACATCTGGAAACGCTATTTCCTTGCAAGGAAGTGTCGCATTTACATTCATTTGAAGCGTAGACGAGGAATACATAACACTTCGCAAATCATATTATATCTTACCATGAAACATAGAATTGAGATCGATACGGCGTTTTAAGAATCATAAGAACTCCATTGCTACGATACGTAGACATCTGCAAACGCTATTTCTTTGCAAGGAAGTGTCGCATTTACATTAATTTGAAGTGTAGACGAGGAATACATAACACTTCGCAAATTATATTATATCTTACCATGAAACATAGAAATGAGATGCGATATCGCGTTTTAAGAAGCATTAGAACCCTATTGCTACGATAGGTAGACATCTGCATACGCTATTTCCTTGCAAGGAAGTGTCGCATTTACATTCATTTGAAGTGTAGACGAGGAATACATAACACTTCGCGAATCATATTATATCTTACCATGAAACGTAGATATGAGATGCGATATCGCGTTTTAAGAAGCATTAGAAATCTGTTGCTACGATACGTAGACATCTGGAAACGCTATTTCCTTGCAAGGAAGTGTCGCATTTACATTCATTTGAAGCGTAGACGAGGAATACATAACACTTCGCAAATCATATTATATCTTACCATGAAACATAGATATGAGATGCAATATCTCGTTTTAAGATGCAATTGAATCCCATTGCTACGATAGGCAGATATCTGCAAACGCTATTTCCTTGCAAGGAAGTGTCGCATTTACATTCATTTGAAGTGTAGACGAGGAATACATAACACTTCGCAAATCATATTATATCTTACCATGAAACATAGAAATGAGATGCGATATCGCGTTTTAAGAAGCATTAGAACCCTATTGCTACGATAGGTAGACATCTGCATACGCTATTTCCTTGCAAGGAATTGTCGCATTTACATTCATTTGAAGTGTAGACGAGGAATACATAACACTTCGCAAATCATATTATATCTTACCATGAAACGTAGGTATGAGATGCGATATCGCGTTTTAAGAAGCATTAGAAATCTGTTGCTACGATACGTAGACATCTGGAAACGCTATTTCCTTGCAAGGAAGTGTCGCATTTACATTCATTTAAGTGTAAACGAGGAATACATAACACTTCGCAAATCATATTATATCTTACCATGAAACATAGAATTGAGATCGATACCGCGTTTTAAGAATCATAAGAACTCCATTGCTACAATACGTAGACATCTGCAAACGCTATTTCTTTGCAACGAAGTGTCGCATTTACATTCATTTGAAGTGTAGACGAGGAATACATAACACTTCGCAAACCATATTATATCTTACCATGAAACATAGAAATGAGATGCGATATCGCGTTTTAAGAAGCATTAGAACCCTATTGCTACGATAGGTAGACATCTGCATACGCTATTGCCTTGCAAGGAAGTGTCGCATTTACATTCATTTGAAGTGTAGACGAGGAATACATAACACTTCGCAAATCATATTATATCTTACCATGAAACATAGAATTGAGATCGATACCGCGTTTTAAGAATCATAAGAACTCCATTGCTACAATACGTAGTCATCTGCAAACGCTATTTCTTTGCAACGAAGTGTCGCATTTACATTCATTTGAAGTGTAGACGAGGAATACATAACACTTCGCAAACCATATTATATCTTACCATGAAACATAGAAATGAGATGCGATATCGCGTTTTAAGAAGCATTAGAACCCTATTGCTACGATAGGTAGACATCTGCATACGCTATTGCCTTGCAAGGAAGTGTCGCATTTACATTCATTTGAAGTGTAGACGAGGAATACATAACACTTCGCAAATCATATTATATCTTACCATGAAACGCAGATATGAGATGCGATATCGCGTTTTAAGAAGCATTAGAAATCTGTTGCTACGATACGTAGACATCTGGAAACGCTATTTCCTTGCAAGGAAGTGTCGCATTTACATTCATTTGAAGCGTAGACGAGGAATACATAACACTTCGCAAATCATATTATATCTTACCACGAAACATAGAAATGAGATGCGATACCGCGTTTTAAGAAGCATTAGAACCCTATTGCTACGATAGGTAGATATCTGCAAACGCTATTTCCTTGCAAGGAAGTGTCGCATTTACATTCTTTTGAAGTGTAGACGAGGAATACATAACACTTCGCAAATCATATTATATCTTACCATGAAACATAGAAATGAGATGCGATATCGCGTTTTAAGAAGCATTAGAAATCTGTTGCTACGATACGTAGACATCTGGAAACGCTATTTCCTTGCAAGCAAGTGTCGCATTTACATTCATTTGAAGCGTAGACGGGGAGTACATAACACTTCGCAAATCATATTATATCTTACCATGAAACATAGAAATGAGATGCGATATCGCGTTTTAAGAAGCATTAGAACCCTATTGCTACGATAGGTAGATATCTGCAAACGCTATTTCCTTGCAAGGAAGTGTCGCATTCACATTCATTTGAAGTGTAGACGAGGAATACATAAAACTTCGCAAATCATATTATATCTTACCATGAAACATAGAATTGAGATCGATACCGCGTTTTAAGAATCATAAGAACTCCATTGCTACGATACGTAGATATCTGCAAACGCTATTTCTTTGCAAGGAAGTGTCGCATTTACATTCATTTGAAGTGTAGACGAGGAATACATAACACTTCGCAAATCATATTATATCTTACCATGAAACATAGAAATGAGATGCGATATCGCGTTTTAAGAAGCATTAGAACCCTATTGCTACGATAGGTAGACATCTGGAAACGCTATTTCCTTGCAAGGAAGTGTCGCATTTACATTCATTTGAAGTGTAGACGAGGAATACATAACACTTCGCAAATCATATTATATCTTACCATGAAACATAGAATTGAGATCGATACGGCGTTTTAAGAATCATAAGAACTCCATTGCTACGATACGTAGACATCTGCAAACGCTATTTCCTTGCAAGGAAGTGTGGCATTTACTTTCATTTGAAGTGTAGACGAGGAATACATAGCACTTCGCAAATCATATTATATCTTACCATGAAACATAGAATTGAGATCGATACCGCGTTTTAAGAATCATAAGAACTCCATTGCCACGATACGTAGACACCTGCAAACGCTATTTCCTTGCAAGGAAGTGTCGCATTTACATTCATTTGAATCGTAGACGAGGAATGCATAACACTTCGCAATGAATATTATATCTTATCATTAAACATAGATATGAGATGCAATATCTCGTTTTAGGAAGCATTTGAACTCTATTGCTACGATACCTAGACATCTGCAGACGCTATTTCCTAGTAAGGAAGTGTCGCATTTACATTCTTTTGAAGTGTAGACGAGGAATACATAACAGTTCGCAAATCATATTATATCTTACCATGAAACATAGAAATGAGAAGCGATATCGCGTTTTAAGAAGCATCAGAAATCTATTGCTACGATACGTAGACATCTGCAAACGCTATTTCCTAGCGAGGGAGTGTCGCATTCACATTCATTTGTAGTGTAGACGAGGAATACATGTCACTTCGCAAATCATATTATATCTTACCATGAAACATAGAAATGGGATGCAATATCGCGTTCTAAGAATCATAAGAACTCTATTGCTACGATACCTAGACATCTGCAAACGCTATTTCTTTGCAAGGAAGTGTCGCATTTACATTCATTTGAAGTATAGACGAGGAATACATAACACTTCGCAAATCATATTATATCTTACCATGAAACATAGAATTGAGATCGATACCGCGTTTTAAGAATCATAAGAACTCCATTGCTACGATACGTAGACACCTGCAAACGCTATTTCCTTGCAAGGAAGTGTCGCATTTACATTCATTTGAAACGTAGACGAGGAATACATAACACTTCGCAAATCATATTATATCTTACCATGAAACATAGAAATGAGATGCGATATCGCGTTTTAAAAAGCATTAGAAATCTATTGCTACGATACGTAGACATCTGCAAACGCTATTTCCTAGCGAGGAAGTGTCGCATTCACATTCATTTGAATTGTAGGACAGGAATACATGACACTTCGCAAATCATATTATATCTTACCATGAAACATAGAAATGAGATGCGATATCGCGTTTTAAGAAGCATTAGAAAGCTATTGCTACGATACGTAGACATCTGCAAACGCTATTTCCTAGCGAGGAAGTATCTCATTCGCATTCATTTGAAGTGTAGACGAGGAATACATAACACTTCGGAAATCATGTTATATCTTACCATGAAACATAGAAATGAGATGCGATATCGCGTTTTAAGAAGAATTAGAACACTATAGCTACGATAGGTAGATATTTGCAAACGCTACTTCCTTGCAAGGAAGTGTCGCATTTACATTCATTTGAAGTGTAGAGGAGGAATACATAACACTTCGCGAATCATATTACATCTTACCATGAAACATAGAAATGAGATGCGATATCGCGCTTTAAGTAGCATTAGAAATCTATTGCTACGATACGTAGACATCTGCAAACGCTATTTCCTAGCGAGGAAGTGTCGCATTCACATTCATTTGAAGTGTAGGAGAGGAATACATGACACTTCGCAAATCATATTATATCTTACCATGAAACGCAGAAATGAGATGCGATATCGCGTTTTAAGAAGCATTAGAAATCTATTGCTACGATACGTAGACATCTGCAATCGCTATTTCTTTGCAAGGAAGTGTCGCATTTACATTCATTTGAAGTGTAGACGAGGAATACATATCACTTCGCAAATCATATTATACCTTACCATGAAACATAGAAATGGGATGCGATATCGCGTTTTAAGAATCATAAGAACACCATTGCTACGATACGTAGACATCTGCAAACGCTATTTCCTAGCGAGGAAGTGTCGCTTTCACATTCATTTGAAGTGTAGACGAGGAATACATAACACTTCGCAAATCATATTATATCTTACCATGAAACATAGAATTGAGATCGATACCGCGTTTTAAGAATCATAAGAACTCCATTGCCACGATACGTAGACACCTGCAAACGCTATTTCCTTGCAAGGAAGTGTCGCATTTACATTCATTTGAAACGTAGACGAGGAATACATAACACTTCGCAAATCATATTATATGTTACCATGAAACATTAAAATGAGATGCGATATCGCGTTTTAAGAAGCATTAGAAATCTATTGCTACGATACGTAGACATCTGAAAACGCTATTTCTTTGCAAGGAACTGTCGCATTTACATTCATTTGAAGTGTAGACGAGGAATACATAACACTTCGCAAATCATATTATATCTTACCATGAAACATAGAAATGAGATGCGATATCGCGTTTTAAGAAGCATTAGAAATCTATTGCTACGATACGTAGATATCTGGAAACGCTATTTCCTTGCAAGGAAGTGTCGCATTTACATTCATTTGAAGTGTAGACGAGGAATACATAACACTTCGCAAATCATATTATATCTTACCACGAAACATAGAAATGAGATGCGATATCGCGTTTTAAGAATCATAAGAACTCTATTGCTACGAGACGTAGACATCTGCATTCGCTATTTCTTTGCGAGGAAGCGTTTCATTTACATTCATTTGAAGTGTAGACGAGGAATACATAACACTTCGCAAATCATATTATATCTTACCATGAAACACAGATATGAGATGCGATATCGCGTTTTAAGAAGCATTAGAAATCTATTGCTACGATACGTAGACATCTGGAAACGCTATTTCCTTGCAAGGAAGTGTCGCATTTACATTCATTTGAAGTGTAGACGAGGAATACATAACACTTCGCAAATCATATTATATCTTACCATGAAACATAGAATTGAGATCGATACCGCGTTTTAAGAATCATAAGAACTCCATTGCTACGATACGTAGACATCTGCAAACGCTATTTCCTTGCAAGGAAGTGTCGCATTTACATTCATTTGAAGTGTAGACGAGGAATACATAACACTTCGCAAATCATATTATATCTTACCATGAAACATAGAAATGAGATGCGATATCGCGTTTTAAGAAGCATTAGAACCCTATTGCTACGATAGGTAGACATCTGCATACGCTATTTCCTTGCAAGGAAGTGTCGCATTTACATTCATTTGAAGTGTAGACGAGGAATACATAACACTTCGCGAATCATATTATATCTTACCATGAAACGTAGATATGAGATGCGATATCGCGTTCTAAGAAGCATTAGAAATCTGTTGCTACGATACGTAGACATCTGGAAACGCTATTTCCTTGCAAGGAAGTGTCGCATTTACATTCATTTGAAGCGTAGACGAGGAATACATAACACTTCGCAAATCATATTATATCTTACCATGAAACATAGATATGAGATGCAATATCTCGTTTTAAGATGCAATTGAACCCCATTGCTACGATAGGCAGATATCTGCAAACGCTATTTCCTTGCAAGGAAGTGTCGCATTTACATTCATTTGAAGTGTAGACGAGGAATACATAACACTTCGCAAATCATATTATATCTTACCATGAAACATAGAAATGAGATGCGATATCGCGTTTTAAGAAGCATTAGAACCCTATTGCTACGATAGGTAGACATCTGCATACGCTATTTCCTTGCAAGGAATTGTCGCATTTACATTCATTTGAAGTGTAGACGAGGAATACATAACACTTCGCAAATCATATTATATCTTACCATGAAACGTAGGTATGAGATGCGATATCGCGTTTTAAGAAGCATTAGAAATCTGTTGCTACGATACGTAGACATCTGCAAACGCTATTTCCTAGCGAGGAAGTGTCGCATTCACATTCATTTGAATTGTAGAAGAGGAATACATGACACTTCGCAAATCATATTATATCTTACCACGAAACATAGAAATGAGATGCGATATCGCGTTTTAAGAAGCATCAGAGATCCATTGCTACGATACGTAGACATCTGCAGATGCTATTTCCTTCCAAGGAAGTGTCGCATTTACATTCATTTGAAGTGTAGACGAGGAATACATAACACTTCGCAAATCATATTATATCTTACCATGAAACATAGAAATGAGATGCGATATCGCGTTTTAAGAAGCATTAGAAATCTATTGCTACGACACGTAGATATCTGGAAACGCTATTTCCTTGCAAGGAAGTGTCGCATTTACATTCATTTGAAGTGTAGACGAGGAATACATAACACTTCGCAAATCATATTATATCTTACCACGAAACATAGAAATGAGATGCGATATCGCGTTTTAAGAATCATAAGAACTCTATTGCTACGAGACGTAGACATCTGCAATCGCTATTTCTTTGCGAGGAAGCGTTTCATTTACATTCATTTGAAGTGTAGACGAGGAATACACAACACTTCGCAAATCATATTATATCTTACCATGAAACATAGATATGAGATGCGATATCGCGTTTTAAGAAGCATTAGAAATCTATTGCTACGATACGTAGACATCTGGAAACGCTATTTCCTTGCAAGGAAGTGTCGCATTTACATTCATTTGAAGTGTAGACGAGGAATACATAACACTTCGCAAATCATATTATATCTTACCATGAAACATAGAATTGAGATCGATACCGCGTTTTAAGTATCATAAGAACTCCATTGCTACGATACGTAGACATCTGCAAACGCTATTTCTTTGCAAGGAAGTGTCGCATTTACATTCATTTGAAGTGTAGACGAGGAATACATAACACTTCGCAAATCATATTATATCTTACCATGAAACATAGAAATGAGATGCGATATCGCGTTTTAAGAAGCATTAGAAATCTATTGCTACGATACGTAGACATATGCAAACGCTATTCCCTTGCAAGGAAGTGTCGCATTTACATTCATTTGAAATGTAGACGAGGAATACGTAACACTTCGCGAATCATATTATATCTTACCATGAAACGTAGATATGAGATGCGATATCGCGTTTTAAGAAGCATTAGAAATCTGTTGCTACGATACGTAGACATCTGGAAACGCTATTTCCTTGAAAGGAAGTGTCGCATTTACATTCATTTGAAGCGTAGACGAGGAATACATAACACTTCGCAAATCATATTATATCTTACCATGAAACATAGATATGAGATGCAATATCTCGTTTTAAGATGCAATTGAACCCCATTGCTACGATACGTAGACATCTGGAAACGCTATTTCCTTGCAAGGAAGTGTCGCATTTACATTCATTTGAAGCGTAGACGAGGAATACATAACACTTCGCAAATCATATTATATCTTACCATGAAACATAGAAATGAGATGCGATATTGCGTTTTAAGAAGCATTAGAACACTATTGCTACGATAGGTAGATATCTGCACACGCTATTTCCTTGCAAGGAAGTGTCGCATTTACATTCATTTGAAGTGTAGACGAGGAATACATAACACTTCGCAAATCATATTATATCTTACCATGAAACATAGAATTGAGATCGATACCGCGTTTTAAGAATCATAAGAACTCCATTGCTACGATACGTAGACATCTGCTAACGCTATTTCCTTGCAAGGAAGTGTCGCATTTACTTTCATTTGAAGTGTAGACGAGGAATACATAACACTTCGCAAATCATATTATATCTTACCATGAACTATAGAAATGAGTTGCGATATCGCGTTTTAAGAATCATAAGAAATCTGTTGCTACGAGACGTAGACATCTGCAATCGCAATTTCTTTGCAAGGAAGCGTTTCATTTACATTCATTTGAAGTGTAGACGAGGAATACATAACACTTCGCAAATCATATTATATCTTACCATGAAACATAGAAATGAGATGCGATATCGCGTTTTAAGAAGCATTAGAACCCTATTGCTACGATAGGTAGATATCTGGAAACGCTATTTCCTTGCAAGGAAGTGTCGCATTTACATTCATTTGAAGTGTAGACGAGGAATACATAACACTTCGCAAATCATATTATATCTTACCATGAAACATAGAATTGAGATCGATACCGCGTTTTAAGAATCATAAGAACTCCATTGCTACGATACGTAGACATCTGCAAACGCTATTTCTTTGCAAGGAAGTGTCGCATTTACATTCATTTGAAGTGTAGACGAGGAATACATAACACTTCGCAAATCATATTATATCTTACCATGAAACATAGAAATGAGATGCGATATCGCGTTTTAAGAAGCATTAGAACCCTATTGCTACGAGACGTAGATATCTGCAATCGCAATTTCTTTGCAAGAAAGCGTTTCATTTACATTCATTTGAAGTGTAGACGAGGAATACATAACACTTCGCAAATCATATTATATCTTACCATGAAACATAGAAATGAGATGCGATATCGCGTTTTAAGAAGCATTAGAACCCTATTGCTACGATAGGTAGATATCTGGAAACGCTATTTCCTTGCAAGGAAGTGTCGCATTTACATTCATTTGAAGTGTAGACGAGGAATACATAACACTTCACAAATCATATTATATCTTACCATGAAACGTAGATATGAGATGCGATATCGCGTTTTAAGAAGCATTAGAAATCTGTTGCTACGATACGTAGACATCTGGAAACGCTATTTCCTTGCAAGGAAGCGTCGCATTTACATTCATTTGAAGTGTAGACGAGGAATACATAACACTTCGCAAATCATATTATATCTTACCATGAAATATAGAAATGAGATGCGATATCGCGTTTTAAGAAGCATTAGAACCCTATTGCTACGATAGGTAGACATCTGCATACGCTATTTCCTTGCAAGGAAGTGTCGCATTTACATTCATTTGAAGTGTAGACGAGGAATACATAACACTTCGCGAATCATATTATATCTTACCATGAAACGTAGATATGAGATGCGATATCGCGTTTTAAGAAGCATTAGAAATCTGTTGCTACGATACGTAGACATCTGGAAACGCTATTTCCTTGCAAGGAAGTGTCGCATTTACTTTCATTTGAAGTGTAGACGAGGAATACATAACACTTCGCAAATCATATTATATCTTACCATGAAACGTAGATATGAGATGCGATATCGCGTTTTAAGAAGCATTAGAAATCTGTTGCTACGATACGTAGACATCTGGAAACGCTATTTCCTTGCAAGGAAGTGTCGCATTTACTTTCATTTGAAGTGTAGACGAGGAATACATAACACTTCGCAAATCATATTATATCTTACCGTGAACTATAGAAATGAGATGCGATATCGCGTTTTAAGAAGCATTAGAACCCTATTGCTACGATGGGTAGACATCTGCATACGCTATTTCCTTGCAAGGAAGTGTCGCATTTACATTCATTTGAAGTGTAGACGAGGAATACATAACACTTCGCAAATCATATTATATCTTACCATGAAACATAGATATGAGATGCGATATCGCCTTTTAAGAAGCATTAGAAATCTATTGCTACGATACGTAGACATCTGGAAACGCTATCTCCTTGCAAGGAAGTGTCGCATTTACATTCATTTGAAGTGTAGACGAGGAATACATAACACTTCGCAAATCATATTATATCTTACCATGAAACATAGAATTGAGATCGATACCGCGTTTTAAGAATCATAAGAACTCCATTGCTACGATACGTAGACATCTGCAAACGCTATTTCTTTACAAGGAAGTGTCGCATTTACATTCATTTGAAGTGTAGACGAGGAATACCTAACACTTCGCAAATCATATTATATCTTACCATGAAACATAGTATTGAGATCGATACCGCGTTTTAAGAATCATAAGAACTCCATTGCTACGATACGTAGACATCTGCTAACGCTATTTCCTTGCAAGGAAGTGTCGCATTTACTTTCATTTGAAGTGTAGACGAGGAATACATAACACTTCGCAAATCATATTATATCTTACCATGAACTATAGAAATGAGTTGCGATATCGCGTTTTAAGAATCATAAGAACGCTATTGCTACGAGACGTAGACATCTGCAATCGCAATTTCTTTGCAAGGAAGCGTTTCATTTACATTCATTTGAAGTGTAGACGAGGAATACATAACACTTCGCAAATCATATTATATCTTACCATGAAACATAGAAATGAGATGCGATATCGCGTTTTAAGAAGCATTAGAACCCTATTGCTACGATAGGTAGATATCTGGAAACGCTATTTCCTTGCAAGGAAGTGTCGCATTTACATTCATTTGAAGTGTTGACGAGGAATACATAACACTTCGCAAATCATATTATATCTTACCATGAAACATAGAATTGAGATCGATACCGCGTTTTAAGAATCATAAGAACTCCATTGCTACGATACGTAGACATCTGCAAACGCTATTTCTTTGCAAGGAAGTGTCGCATTTACATTCATTTGAAGTGTAGACGAGGAATACATAACACTTCGCAAATCATATTATATCTTACCATGAAACATAGAAATGAGATGCGATATCGCGTTTTAAGAAGCATTAGAACCCTATTGCTACGATAGGTAGACATCTGCATACGCTATTTCCTTGCAAGGAAGTGTCGCATTTACATTCATTTGAAGTGTAGACGAGGAATATATAACACTTCGCAAATCATATTATATCTTACCATGAACTATAGAAATGAGTTACGATATCGCGTTTTAAGAATCATAAGAACTCTATTGCTACGAGACGTAGACATCTGCAATCGCAATTTCTTTGCAAGGAAGCGTTTCATTTACATTCATTTGAAGTGTAGACGAGGAATACATAACACTTCGCAAATCATATTATATCTTACCATGAAACATAGAAATGAGATGCGATATCGCGTTTTAAGAAGCATTAGAACCCTATTGCTACGATAGGTAGATATCTGGAAACGCTATTTCCTTGCAAGGAAGTGTCGCATTTACATTCATTTGAAGTGTAGACGAGGAATACATAACACTTCGCAAATCATATTATATCTTACCATGAAACGTAGATATGAGATGCGATATCGCGTTTTAAGAAGCATTAGAAATCTGTTGCTACGATACGTAGACATCTGGAAACGCTATTTCCTTGCAAGGAAGTGTCGCATTTACATTCATTTGAAGTGTAGACGAGGAATACATAACACTTCGCAAATCATATTATATCTTACCATGAAACATAGAATTGAGATCGATACGGTGTTTTAAGAATCATAAGAACTCCATTGCTACGATACGTAGACATCTGCAAACGCTATTTCCTTGCAAGGAAGTGTGGCATTTACTTTCATTTGAAGTGTAGACGAGGAATACATAACACTTCGCAAATCATATTATATCTTACCATGAAACATAGAAATGAGATGCGATATCGCGTTTTAAGAAGCATTAGAACCCTATTGCTACGATAGGTAGACATCTGCATACGCTATTTCCTTGCAAGGAAGTGTCGCATTTACATTCATTTGAAGTGTAGACGAGGAATACATAACACTTCGCGAATCATATTATATCTTACCATGAAACGTAGATATGAGATGCGATATCGCGTTTTAAGAAGCATTAGAAATCTGTTGCTACGATACGTAGACATCTGGAAACGCTATTTCCTTGCAAGGAAGTGTCGCATTTACATTCATTTGAAGCGTAGACGAGGAATACATAACACTTCGCAAATCATATTATATCTTACCATGAAACATAGAATTGAGATCGATACGGCGTTTTAAGAATCATAAGAACTCCATTGCTACGATACGTAGACATCTGCAAACGCTATTTCTTTGCAAGGAAGTGTCGCATTTACATTAATTTGAAGTGTAGACGAGGAATACATAACACTTCGCAAATTATATTATATCTTACCATGAAACATAGAAATGAGATGCGATATCGCGTTTTAAGAAGCATTAGAACCCTATTGCTACGATAGGTAGACATCTGCATAACCCTATTTCCTTGCAAGGAAGTGTCGCATTTACATTCATTTGAAGTGTAGACGAGGAATACATAACACTTCGCAAATCATATTATATCTTACCATGAAACGTAGATATGAGATGCGATATCGCGTTTTAAGAAGCATTAGAAATCTGTTGCTACGATACGTAGACATCTGGAAACGCTATTTCCTTGCAAGGAAGTGTCGGATTTACATTCATTTGAAGCGTAGACGAGGAATACATAACACTTCGCAAATCATATTATATCTTACCATGAAACATAGAAATGAGATGCGATATTGCGTTTTAAGAAGCATTAGAACCCTATTGCTACGATAGGTAGATATCTGCACACGCTATTTCCTTGCAAGGAAGTGTCGCATTTACATTCATTTGAAGTGTAGACGAGGAATACATAACACTTCGCAAATCATATTATATCCTACCATGAAACATAGAATTGAGATCGATACCGCGTTTTAAGAATCATAAGAACTCCATTGCTACGATACGTAGACATCTGCTAACGCTATTTCCTTGCAAGGAAGTGTCGCATTTACTTTCATTTGAAGTGTAGACGAGGAATACATAACACTTCGCAAATCATATTATATCTTACCATGAACTATAGAAATGAGTTGCGATATCGCGTTTTAAGAATCATAAGAACGCTATTGCTACGAGACGTAGACATCTGCAATCGCAATTTCTTTGCAAGGAAGCGTTTCATTTACATTCATTTGAAGTGTAGACGAGGAATACATAACACTTCGCAAATCATATTATATCTTACCATGAAACATAGAAATGAGATGCGATATCGCGTTTTAAGAAGCATTAGAACCCTATTGCTACGATAGGTAGATATCTGGAAACGCTATTTCCTTGCAAGGAAGTGTCGCATTTACATTCATTTGAAGTGTTGACGAGGAATACATAACACTTCGCAAATCATATTATATCTTACCATGAAACATAGAATTGAGATCGATACCGCGTTTTAAGAATCATAAGAACTCCATTGCTACGATACGTAGACATCTGCAAACGCTATTTCTTTGCAAGGAAGTGTCGCATTTACATTCATTTGAAGTGTAGACGAGGAATACATAACACTTCGCAAATCATATTATATCTTACCATGAAACATAGAAATGAGATGCGATATCGCGTTTTAAGAAGCATTAGAACCCTATTGCTACGATAGGTAGACATCTGCATACGCTATTTCCTTGCAAGGAAGTGTCGCATTTACATTCATTTGAAGTGTAGACGAGGAATATATAACACTTCGCAAATCATATTATATCTTACCATGAACTATAGAAATGAGTTGCGATATCGCGTTTTAAGAATCATAAGAACTCTATTGCTACGAGACGTAGACATCTGCAATCGCAATTTCTTTGCAAGGAAGCGTTTCATTTACATTCATTTGAAGTGTAGACGAGGAATACATAACACTTCGCAAATCATATTATATCTTACCATGAAACATAGAAATGAGATGCGATATCGCGTTTTAAGAAGCATTAGAACCCTATTGCTACGATAGGTAGATATCTGGAAACGCTATTTCCTTGCAAGGAAGTGTCGCATTTACATTCATTTGAAGTGTAGACGAGGAATACATAACACTTCGCAAATCATATTATATCTTACCATGAAACGTAGATATGAGATGCGATATCGCGTTTTAAGAAGCATTAGAAATCTGTTGCTACGATACGTAGACATCTGGAAACGCTATTTCCTTGCAAGGAAGTGTCGCATTTACATTCATTTGAAGTGTAGACGAGGAATACATAACACTTCGCAAATCATATTATATCTTACCATGAAACATAGAATTGAGATCGATACGGTGTTTTAAGAATCATAAGAACTCCATTGCTACGATACGTAGACATCTGCAAACGCTATTTCCTTGCAAGGAAGTGTGGCATTTACTTTCATTTGAAGTGTAGACGAGGAATACATAACACTTCGCAAATCATATTATATCTTACCATGAAACATAGAAATGAGATGCGATATCGCGTTTTAAGAAGCATTAGAACCCTATTGCTACGATAGGTAGACATCTGCATACGCTATTTCCTTGCAAGGAAGTGTCGCATTTACATTCATTTGAAGTGTAGACGAGGAATACATAACACTTCGCGAATCATATTATATCTTACCATGAAACGTAGATATGAGATGCGATATCGCGTTTTAAGAAGCATTAGAAATCTGTTGCTACGATACGTAGACATCTGGAAACGCTATTTCCTTGCAAGGAAGTGTCGCATTTACATTCATTTGAAGCGTAGACGAGGAATACATAACACTTCGCAAATCATATTATATCTTACCATGAAACATAGAATTGAGATCGATACGGCGTTTTAAGAATCATAAGAACTCCATTGCTACGATACGTAGACATCTGCAAACGCTATTTCTTTGCAAGGAAGTGTCGCATTTACATTAATTTGAAGTGTAGACGAGGAATACATAACACTTCGCAAATTATATTATATCTTACCATGAAACATAGAAATGAGATGCGATATCGCGTTTTAAGAAGCATTAGAACCCTATTGCTACGATAGGTAGACATCTGCATACGCTATTTCCTTGCAAGGAAGTGTCGCATTTACATTCATTTGAAGTGTAGACGAGGAATACATAACACTTCGCGAATCATATTATATCTTACCACGAAACGTAGATATGAGATGCGATATCGCGTTTTAAGAAGCATTAGAAATCTGTTGCTACGATACGTAGACATCTGGAAACGCTATTTCCTTGCAAGGAAGTGTCGCATTTACATTCATTTGAAGCGTAGACGAGGAATACATAACACTTCGCAAATCATATTATATCTTACCATGAAACATAGATATGAGATGCAATATCTCGTTTTAAGATGCAATTGAACCCCATTGCTACGATAGGCAGATATCTGCAAACGCTATTTCCTTGCAAGGAAGTGTCGCATTTACATTCATTTGAAGTGTAGACGAGGAATACATAACACTTCGCAAATCATATTATATCTTACCATGAAACGTAGGTATGAGATGCGATATCGCGTTTTAAGAAGCATTAGAAATCTGTTGCTACGATACGTAGACATCTGGAAACGCTATTTCCTTGCAAGGAAGTGTCGCATTTACATTCATTTAAGTGTAAACGAGGAATACATAACACTTCGCAAATCATATTATATCTTACCATGAAACATAGAATTGAGATCGATACCGCGTTTTAAGAATCATAAGAACTCCATTGCTACAATACGTAGACATCTGCAAACGCTATTTCTTTGCAACGAAGTGTCGCATTTACATTCATTTGAAGTGTAGACGAGGAATACATAACACTTCGCGAATCATATTATATCTTACCATGAAACGTAGATATGAGATGCGATATCGCGTTTTAAGAAGCATTAGAAATCTGTTGCTACGATACGTAGACATCTGGAAACGCTATTTCCTTGCAAGGAAGTGTCGCATTTACTTTCATTTGAAGTGTAGACGAGGAATACATAACACTTCGCAAATCATATTATATCTTACCGTGAACTATAGAAATGAGATGCGATATCGCGTTTTAAGAAGCATTAGAACCCTATTGCTACGATGGGTAGACATCTGCATACGCTATTTCCTTGCAAGGAAGTGTCGCATTTACATTCATTTGAAGTGTAGACGAGGAATACATAACACTTCGCAAATCATATTATATCTTACCATGAAACATAGATATGAGATGCGATATCGCCTTTTAAGAAGCATTAGAAATCTATTGCTACGATACGTAGACATCTGGAAACGCTATCTCCTTGCAAGGAAGTGTCGCATTTACATTCATTTGAAGTGTAGACGAGGAATACATAACACTTCGCAAATCATATTATATCTTACCATGAAACATAGAATTGAGATCGATACCGCGTTTTAAGAATCATAAGAACTCCATTACTACGATACGTAGACATCTGCAAACGCTATTTCTTTACAAGGAAGTGTCGCATTTACATTCATTTGAAGTGTAGACGAGGAATACATAACACTTCGCAAATCATATTATATCTTACCATGAAACATAGAAATGAGATGCGATATCGCGTTTTAAGAAGCATTAGAACCCTATTGCTACGATAGGTAGACATCTGCATACCCTATTTCCTTGCAAGGAAGTGTCGCATTTACATTCATTTGAAGTGTAGACGAGGAATACATAACACTTCGCAAATCATATTATATCTTACCATGAAACGTAGATATGAGATGCGATATCGCGTTTTAAGAAGCATTAGAAATCTGTTGCTACGATACGTAGACATCTGGAAACGCTATTTCCTTGCAAGGAAGTGTCGGATTTACATTCATTTGAAGCGTAGACGAGGAATACATAACACTTCGCAAATCATATTATATCTTACCATGAAACATAGAAATGAGATGCGATATTGCGTTTTAAGAAGCATTAGAACCCTATTGCTACGATAGGTAGATATCTGCACACGCTATTTCCTTGCAAGGAAGTGTCGCATTTACATTCATTTGAAGTGTAGACGAGGAATACATAACACTTCGCAAATCATATTATATCCTACCATGAAACATAGAATTGAGATCGATACCGCGTTTTAAGAATCATAAGAACTCCATTGCTACGATACGTAGACATCTGCTAACGCTATTTCCTTGCAAGGAAGTGTCGCATTTACTTTCATTTGAAGTGTAGACGAGGAATACATAACACTTCGCAAATCATATTATATCTTACCATGAACTATAGAAATGAGTTGCGATATCGCGTTTTAAGAATCATAAGAACGCTATTGCTACGAGACGTAGACATCTGCAATCGCAATTTCTTTGCAAGGAAGCGTTTCATTTACATTCATTTGAAGTGTAGACGAGGAATACATAACACTTCGCAAATCATATTATATCTTACCATGAAACATAGAAATGAGATGCGATATCGCGTTTTAAGAAGCATTAGAACCCTATTGCTACGATAGGTAGATATCTGGAAACGCTATTTCCTTGCAAGGAAGTGTCGCATTTACATTCATTTGAAGTGTTGACGAGGAATACATAACACTTCGCAAATCATATTATATCTTACCATGAAACATAGAATTGAGATCGATACCGCGTTTTAAGAATCATAAGAACTCCATTGCTACGATACGTAGACATCTGCAAACGCTATTTCTTTGCAAGGAAGTGTCGCATTTACATTCATTTGAAGTGTAGACGAGGAATACATAACACTTCGCAAATCATATTATATCTTACCATGAAACATAGAAATGAGATGCGATATCGCGTTTTAAGAAGCATTAGAACCCTATTGCTACGATAGGTAGACATCTGCATACGCTATTTCCTTGCAAGGAAGTGTCGCATTTACATTCATTTGAAGTGTAGACGAGGAATATATAACACTTCGCAAATCATATTATATCTTACCATGAACTATAGAAATGAGTTGCGATATCGCGTTTTAAGAATCATAAGAACTCTATTGCTACGAGACGTAGACATCTGCAATCGCAATTTCTTTGCAAGGAAGCGTTTCATTTACATTCATTTGAAGTGTAGACGAGGAATACATAACACTTCGCAAATCATATTATATCTTACCATGAAACATAGAAATGAGATGCGATATCGCGTTTTAAGAAGCATTAGAACCCTATTGCTACGATAGGTAGATATCTGGAAACGCTATTTCCTTGCAAGGAAGTGTCGCATTTACATTCATTTGAAGTGTAGACGAGGAATACATAACACTTCGCAAATCATATTATATCTTACCATGAAACGTAGATATGAGATGCGATATCGCGTTTTAAGAAGCATTAGAAATCTGTTGCTACGATACGTAGACATCTGGAAACGCTATTTCCTTGCAAGGAAGTGTCGCATTTACATTCATTTGAAGTGTAGACGAGGAATACATAACACTTCGCAAATCATATTATATCTTACCATGAAACATAGAATTGAGATCGATACGGTGTTTTAAGAATCATAAGAACTCCATTGCTACGATACGTAGACATCTGCAAACGCTATTTCCTTGCAAGGAAGTGTGGCATTTACTTTCATTTGAAGTGTAGACGAGGAATACATAACACTTCGCAAATCATATTATATCTTACCATGAAACATAGAAATGAGATGCGATATCGCGTTTTAAGAAGCATTAGAACCCTATTGCTACGATAGGTAGACATCTGCATACGCTATTTCCTTGCAAGGAAGTGTCGCATTTACATTCATTTGAAGTGTAGACGAGGAATACATAACACTTCGCGAATCATATTATATCTTACCATGAAACGTAGATATGAGATGCGATATCGCGTTTTAAGAAGCATTAGAAATCTGTTGCTACGATACGTAGACATCTGGAAACGCTATTTCCTTGCAAGGAAGTGTCGCATTTACATTCATTTGAAGCGTAGACGAGGAATACATAACACTTTGCAAATCATATTATATCTTACCATGAAACATAGAATTGAGATCGATACGGCGTTTTAAGAATCATAAGAACTCCATTGCTACGATACGTAGACATCTGCAAACGCTATTTCTTTGCAAGGAAGTGTCGCATTTACATTAATTTGAAGTGTAGACGAGGAATACATAACACTTCGCAAATTATATTATATCTTACCATGAAACATAGAAATGAGATGCGATATCGCGTTTTAAGAAGCATTAGAACCCTATTGCTACGATAGGTAGACATCTGCATACGCTATTTCCTTGCAAGGAAGTGTCGCATTTACATTCATTTGAAGTGTAGACGAGGAATACATAACACTTCGCGAATCATATTATATCTTACCATGAAACGTAGATATGAGATGCGATATCGCGTTTTAAGAAGCATTAGAAATCTGTTGCTACGATACGTAGACATCTGGAAACGCTATTTCCTTGCAAGGAAGTGTCGCATTTACATTCATTTGAAGCGTAGACGAGGAATACATAACACTTCGCAAATCATATTATATCTTACCATGAAACATAGATATGAGATGCAATATCTCGTTTTAAGATGCAATTGAACCCCATTGCTACGATAGGCAGATATCTGCAAACGCTATTTCCTTGCAAGGAAGTGTCGCATTTACATTCATTTGAAGTGTAGACGAGGAATACATAACACTTCGCAAATCATATTATATCTTACCATGAAACATAGAAATGAGATGCGATATCGCGTTTTAAGAAGCATTAGAACCCTATTGCTACGATAGGTAGACATCTGCATACGCTATTTCCTTGCAAGGAATTGTCGCATTTACATTCATTTGAAGTGTAGACGAGGAATACATAACACTTCGCAAATCATATTATATCTTACCATGAAACGTAGGTATGAGATGCGATATCGCGTTTTAAGAAGCATTAGAAATCTGTTGCTACGATACGTAGACATCTGGAAACGCTATTTCCTTGCAAGGAAGTGTCGCATTTACATTCATTTAAGTGTAAACGAGGAATACATAACACTTCGCAAATCATATTATATCTTACCATGAAACATAGAATTGAGATCGATACCGCGTTTTAAGAATCATAAGAACTCCATTGCTACAATACGTAGACATCTGCAAACGCTATTTCTTTGCAACGAAGTGTCGCATTTACATTCATTTGAAGTGTAGACGAGGAATACATAACACTTCGCAAACCATATTATATCTTACCATGAAACATAGATATGAGATGCGATATCGCGTTTTAAGAAGCATTAGAACCCTATTGCTACGATAGGTAGATATCTGCAAACGCTATTTCCTTGCAAGGAAGTGTCGCATTCACATTCATTTGAAGTGTAGACGAGGAATACATAAAACTTCGCAAATCATATTATATCTTACCATGAAACATAGAATTGAGATCGATACCGCGTTTTAAGAATCATAAGAACTCCATTGCTACGATACGTAGATATCTGCAAACGCTATTTCTTTGCAAGGAAGTGTCGCATTTACATTCATTTGAAGTGTAGACGAGGAATACATAACACTTCGCAAATCATATTATATCTTACCATGAAACATAGAAATGAGATGCGATATCGCGTTTTAAGAAGCATTAGAACCCTATTGCTACGATAGGTAGACATCTGGAAACGCTATTTCCTTGCAAGGAAGTGTCGCATTTACATTCATTTGAAGTGTAGACGAGGAATACATAACACTTCGCAAATCATATTATATCTTACCATGAAACATAGAATTGAGATCGATACGGCGTTTTAAGAATCATAAGAACTCCATTGCTACGATACGTAGACATCTGCAAACGCTATTTCCTTGCAAGGAAGTGTGGCATTTACTTTCATTTGAAGTGTAGACGAGGAATACATAGCACTTCGCAAATCATATTATATCTTACCATGAAACATAGAAATGAGATGCGATATCGCGTTTTAAGAAGCATTAGAACCCTATTGCTACGATAGGTAGATATCTGCAAACGCTATTTCTTTGCAAGGAAGTGTCGCATTTACATTCACTTGAAGTGTAGACGAGGAATACATAACACTTCGCAAATCATATTATATCTTACCATGAAACATGGAAATGAGATGCGATATCGCGTTTTAAGAAGCATTAGAACACTATTGCTACGATAGGTAGACATCTGGAAACGCTATTTCCTTGCAAGGAAGTGTCGCATTTACATTCATTTGAAGTGTAGACGAGGAATACATAACACTTCGCAAATCATATTATATCTTACCATGAAACATAGAATTGAGATCGATACGGCGTTTTAAGAATCATAAGAACTCCATTGCTACGATACGTAGACATCTGCAAACGCTATTTCCTTGCAAGGAAGTGTGGCATTTACTTTCATTTGAAGTGTAGACGAGGAATACATAGCACTTCGCAAATCATATTATATCTTACCATGAACTATAGAAATGAGTTGCGATATCGCGTTTTAAGAATCATAAGAACTCTATTGCTACGAGACGTAGACATCTGCAATCGCAATATCTTTGCAAGGAAGCGTTTCATTTACATTCATTTGAAGTGTAGACGAGGAATACATAACACTTCGCAAATCATATTATATCTTACCATGAAACGCAGATATGAGATGCGATATCGCGTTTTAAGAAGCATTAGAAATCTGTTGCTACGATACGTAGACATCTGGAAACGCTATTTCCTTGCAAGGAAGTGTCGCATTTAAGAAGTCGCGTTTTAAGAATCATAAGGACTCCATTGCTACGATACGTAGACATCTGCAATCGCAATTTCTTTGCAAGGAAGCGTTTCATTTACATTCATTTGAAGTGTAGACGTGGAATACATAATACTTCGCAAATCATATTATATCTTACCATGAAACGCAGATATGAGATGCGATATCGCGTTTTAAGAAGCATTAGAAATCTGTTGCTACGATACGTAGACATCTGGAAACGCTATTTCCTTGCAAGGAAGTGTCGCATTTACATTCATTTGAAGCGTAGACGAGGAATTCTTAACACTTCGCAAATCATATTATATCTTACCATGAAACATAGAAATGAGATGCGATACCGCGTTTTAAGAAGCATTAAAACCCTATTGCTACGATAGGTAGATATCTGCAAACGCTATTTCCTTGCAAGGAAGTGTCGCATTTACATTCTTTTGAAGTGTAGACGAGGAATACATAACACTTCGCAAATCATATTATATCTTACCATGAAACATAGAAATGAGATGCGATATCGCGTTTTAAGAAGCATTAGAAATCTGTTGCTACGGTACGTAGACATCTGGAAACGCTATTTCCTTGCAAGCAAGTGTCGCATTTACATTCATTTGAAGCGTAGACGGGGAATACATAACACTTCGCAAATCATATTATATCTTACCATGAAACATAGAAATGAGATGCGATATCGCGTTTTAAGAAGCATTAGAACCCTATTGCTACGGTAGGTAGACATCTGCATACGCTATTTCCTTGCAAGGAAGTGTCGCATTTACATTCATTTGAAGTGTAGACGAGGAATACGTAACACTTCGCAAATCATATTATATCTTACCATGAAACATAGAATTGAGATCGATACCGCGTTTTAAGAATCATAAGAACTCCATTGCTACGATACGTAGACATCTGCAAACGCTATTTCCTTGCAAGGAAGTGTCGCATTTACTTTCATTTGAAGTGTAGACGAGGAATACATAACACTTCGCAAATCATATTATATCTTACCATGAACTATAGAAATGAGTTGCGATATCGCGTTTTAAGAATCATAAGAACTCTATTGCTACGAGACGTAGACATCTGCAATCGCAATTTCTTTGCAAGGAAGCGTTTCACTTACATTCATTTGAAGTGTAGACGAGGAATACATAACACTTCGCAAATCATATTATATCTTACCATGAACTATAGAGATGAGTTGCGATATCGCGTTTTAAGGATCATAAGAACTCTATTGCTACGAGACGTAGACATCTGCAATCGCAATTTCTTTGCAAGGAAGCGTTTCATTTACATTCATTTGAAGTGTAGACGAGGAATACATAACACTTCGCAAATCATATTATATCTTACCATGAAACATAGAAATGAGATGCGATATCGCGTTTTAAGAAGCATTAGAACCCTATTGCTACGATAGGTAGATATCTGCAAACGCTATTTCTTTGCAAGGAAGTGTCGCATTTACATTCACTTGAATCGTAGACGAGGAATACATAAAACTTCGCAAATTACATTATATCCTACCATGAAACATAGAAATGAGATGCGATATCGCGTTTTAGGAAGCATTAGAAATCTATTGCTACGATACGTAGACATCTGCATACGCTATTTGCTTGCAAGGAAGTGTCGCATTCACATTCATTTGAAGTGTAGACGAGGAATACATAACACTTCGCAAATCATATTATATCTTACCATGAAACATAGAAATGAGATGCGATATCGCGTTTTAAGAAGCATTAGAAATCTGTTGCTACGGTACGTAGACATCTGGAAACGCTATTTCCTTGCAAGCAAGTGTCGCATTTACATTCATTTGAAGCGTAGACGGGGAATACATAACACTTCGCAAATCATATTATATCTTACCATGAAACATAGAAATGAGATGCGATATCGCGTTTTAAGAAGCATTAGAACCCTATTGCTACGGTAGGTAGACATCTGCATACGCTATTTCCTTGCAAGGAAGTGTCGCATTTACATTCATTTGAAGTGTAGACGAGGAATACGTAACACTTCGCAAATCGTATTATATCTTACCATGAAACATAGAATTGAGATCGATACCGCGTTTTAAGAATCATAAGAACTCCATTGCTACGATACGTAGACATCTGCAAACGCTATTTCCTTGCAAGGAAGTGTCGCATTTACTTTCATTTGAAGTGTAGACGAGGAATACATAACACTTCGCAAATCATATTATATCTTACCATGAACTATAGAAATGAGTTGCGATATCGCGTTTTAAGAATCATAAGAACTCTATTGCTACGAGACGTAGACATCTGCAATCGCAATTTCTTTGCAAGGAAGCGTTTCACTTACATTCATTTGAAGTGTAGACGAGGAATACATAACACTTCGCAAATCATATTATATCTTACCATGAACTATAGAGATGAGTTGCGATATCGCGTTTTAAGGATCATAAGAACTCTATTGCTACGAGACGTAGACATCTGCAATCGCAATTTCTTTGCAAGGAAGCGTTTCATTTACATTCATTTGAAGTGTAGACGAGGAATACATAACACTTCGCAAATCATATTATATCTTACCATGAAACATAGAAATGAGATGCGATATCGCGTTTTAAGAAGCATTAGAACCCTATTGCTACGATAGGTAGATATCTGCAAACGCTATTTCTTTGCAAGGAAGTGTCGCATTTACATTCACTTGAATCGTAGACGAGGAATACATAAAACTTCGCAAATTACATTATATCCTACCATGAAACATAGAAATGAGATGCGATATCGCGTTTTAGGAAGCATTAGAAATCTATTGCTACGATACGTAGACATCTGCATACGCTATTTCCTTGCAAGGAAGTGTCGCATTCACATTCATTTGAAGTGTAGACGAGGAATACATAAAACTTCGCAAATCATATTATATCTTACCATGAAACATAGAATTGAGATCGATACCGCGTTTTAAGAATCATAAGAACTCCATTGCTACGATACGTAGATATCTGCAAACGCTATTTCTTTGCAAGGAAGTGTCGCATTTACATTCATTTGAAGTGTAGACGAGGAATACATAACACTTCGCAAATCACATTATATCTTACCATGAAACATAGAAATGAGATGCGATATCGCGTTTTAAGAAGCATTAGAACCCTATTGCTACGGTAGGTAGACATCTGCATACGCTATTTCCTTGCAAGGAAGTGTCGCATTTACATTCATTTGAAGTGTAGACGAGGAATACGTAACACTTCGCAAATCATATTATATCTTACCATGAAACATAGAATTGAGATCGATACCGCGTTTTAAGAATCATAAGAACTCCATTGCTACGATACGTAGACATCTGCAAACGCTATTTCCTTGCAAGGAAGTGTCGCATTTACTTTCATTTGAAGTGTAGACGAGGAATACATAACACTTCGCAAATCATATTATATCTTACCATGAACTATAGAAATGAGTTGCGATATCGCGTTTTAAGAATCATAAGAACTCTATTGCTACGAGACGTAGACATCTGCAATCGCAATTTCTTTGCAAGGAAGCGTTTCACTTACATTCATTTGAAGTGTAGACGAGGAATACATAACACTTCGCAAATCATATTATATCTTACCATGAAACATAGAAATGAGATGCGATATCGCGTTTTAAGAAGCATTAGAAATCTGTTGCTACGATACGTAGACATCTGGAAACGCTATTTCCTTGCAAGGAAGTGTCGCATTTACATTCATTTGAAGTGTAGACGAGGAATACATAACACTTCGCAAATCATATTATATCTTACCATGAAACATAGAATTGAGATCGATACCGCGTTTTAAGAATCATAAGAACTCCATTGCTACGATACGTAGACATCTGCAAACGCTATTTCCTTGCAAGGAAGTGTCGCATTTACATTCATTTGAAGTGTAGACGAGGAATATATAACACTTCGCAAATCATATTATATCTTACCATGAACTATAGAAATGAGTTGCGATATCGCGTTTTAAGAATCATAAGAACTCTATTGCTACGAGACGTAGACATCTGCAATCGCAATTTCTTTGCAAGGAAGCGTTTCATTTACATTCATTTGAAGTGTAGACGAGGAATACATAACACTTCGCAAATCATATTATATCTTACCATGAACTATAGAAATGAGTTGCGATATCGCGTTTTAAGAATCATAAGAACTCTATTGCTACGAGACGTAGACATCTGCAATCGCAATTTCTTTGCAAGGAAGCGTTTCATTTACATTCATTTGAAGTGTAGACGTGGAATACATAACACTTCGCAAATCATATTATATCTTACCATGAAACGCAGATATGAGATGCGATATCGCGTTTTAAGAAGCATTAGAAATCTGTTGCTACGATACGTAGACATCTGGAAACGCTATTTCCTTGCAAGGAAGTGTCGCATTTACATTCATTTGAAGCGTAGACGAGGAATTCTTAACACTTCGCAAATCATATTATATCTTACCATGAAACATAGAAATGAGATGCGATACCGCGTTTTAAGAAGCATTAAAACCCTATTGCTACGATAGGTAGATATCTGCAAACGCTATTTCCTTGCAAGGAAGTGTCGCATTTACATTCTTTTGAAGTGTAGACGAGGAATACATAACACTTCGCAAATCATATTATATCTTACCATGAAACATAGAAATGAGATGCGATATCGCGTTTTAAGAAGCATTAGAAATCTGTTGCTACGATACGTAGACATCTGGAAACGCTATTTCCTTGCAAGCAAGTGTCGCATTTACATTCATTTGAAGCGTAGACGGGGAATACATAACACTTCGCAAATCATATTATATCTTACCATGAAACATAGAAATGAGATGCGATATCGCGTTTTAAGAAGCATTAGAACCCTATTGCTACGATAGGTAGATATCTGCAAACGCTATTTCCTTGCAAGGAAGTGTCGCATTTACATTCATTTGAAGTGTAGACGAGGAATACATAACACTTCGCAAATCATATTATATCTTACCATGAAACATAGAAATGAGATGCGATATCGCGTTTTTAGAAGCATTTGAAATCTGTTGCTACGATACGTAGACATCTGGAAACGCTATTTCCTTGCAAGGAAGTGTCGCATTTACATTCATTTGAAGTGTAGACGAGGAATACATAACACTTCGCAAATCATATTATATCTTACCATGAAACATAGAATTGAGATCGATACCGCGTTTTAAGAATCATAAGAACTCCATTGCTACGATACGTAGACATCTGCAAACGCTATTTCCTTGCAAGGAAGTGTCGCATTTACTTTCATTTGAAGTGTAGACGAGGAATACATAACACTTCGCAAATCATATTATATCTTACCATGAACTATAGAGATGAGTTGCGATATCGCGTTTTAAGGATCATAAGAACTCTATTGCTACGAGACGTAGACATCTGCAATCGCAATTTCTTTGCAAGGAAGCGTTTCATTTACATTCATTTGAAGTGTAGACGAGGAATACATAACACTTCGCAAATCATATTATATCTTACCATGAAACATAGAAATGAGATGCGATATCGCGTTTTAAGAAGCATTAGAACCCTATTGCTACGATAGGTAGATATCTGCAAACGCTATTTCTTTGCAAGGAAGTGTCGCATTTACATTCACTTGAATCGTAGACGAGGAATACATAAAACTTCGCAAATTACATTATATCCTACCATGAAACATAGAAATGAGATGCGATATCGCGTTTTAGGAAGCATTAGAAATCTATTGCTACGATACGTAGACATCTGCATACGCTATTTCCTTGCAAGGAAGTGTCGCATTCACATTCATTTGAAGTGTAGACGAGGAATACATAAAACTTCGCAAATCATATTATATCTTACCATGAAACATAGAATTGAGATCGATACCGCGTTTTAAGAATCATAAGAACTCCATTGCTACGATACGTAGATATCTGCAAACGCTATTTCTTTGCAAGGAAGTGTCGCATTTACATTCATTTGAAGTGTAGACGAGGAATATATAACACTTCGCAAATCATATTATATCTTACCATGAACTATAGAAATGAGTTGCGATATCGCGTTTTAAGAATCATAAGAACTCTATTGCTACGAGACGTAGACATCTGCAATCGCAATTTCTTTGCAAGGAAGCGTTTCACTTACATTCATTTGAAGTGTAGACGAGGAATACATAACACTTCGCAAATCATATTATATCTTACCATGAACTATAGAGATGAGTTGCGATATCGCGTTTTAAGGATCATAAGAACTCTATTGCTACGAGACGTAGACATCTGCAAACGCTATTCCCTTGCAAGGAAGTGTCGCATTTACATTCATTTGAAGTGTAGACGAGGAATATATAACACTTCGCAAATCATATTATATCTTACCATGAACTATAGAAATGAGTTGCGATATCGCGTTTTAAGAATCATAAGAACTCTATTGCTACGAGACGTAGACATCTGCAATCGCAATTTCTTTGCAAGGAAGCGTTTCATTTACATTCATTTGAAGTGTAGACGAGGAATACATAACACTTCGCAAATCATATTATATCTTACCATGAAACATAGAAATGAGATGCGATATCGCGTTTTAAGAAGCATTAGAACCCTATTGCTACGATAGGTAGATATCTGGAAACGCTATTTCCTTGCAAGGAAGTGTCGCATTTACATTCATTTGAAGTGTAGACGGGGAATACATAACACTTCGCAAATCATATTATATCTTACCATGAAACATAGAAATGAGATGCGATATCGCGTTTTAAGAAGCATTAGAACCCTATTGCTACGATAGGTAGACATCTGCATACGCTATTTCCTTGCAAGGAAGTGTCGCATTTACATTCATTTGAAGCGTAGACGAGGAATACATAACACTTCGCAAATCATATTATATCTTACCATGAAACATAGAAATGAGATGCGATATCGCGTTTTAAGAAGCATTAGAAATCTGTTGCTACGATACGTAGACATCTGGAAACGCTATTTCCTTGCAAGGAAGTGTCGCATTTACATTCATTTGAAGTGTAGACGAGGAATACATAACACTTCGCAAATCATATTATATCTTACCATGAAACATAGAATTGAGATCGATACCGCGTTTTAAGAATCATAAGAACTCCATTGCTACGATACGTAGACATCTGCAAACGCTATTTCCTTGCAAGGAAGTGTCGCATTCACATTCATTTGAAGTGTAAACGCGGAATACATAACACTTCGCAAATCATATTATATCTTACCATGAAACATAGAAATGAGATGCGATATCGCGTTTTAAGAAGCATTATAACCCTATTTCTACGATAGGTAGGCATCTGCAAACGCTATTTCCTTGCAAGGAAGTGTCGCATTTACATTCATTTGAAGTGTAGACGAGGAATACATAACACTTCGCAAATCATATTATATCTTACCATGAAACATAGAAATGAGATGCGATATCGCGTTTTAAGAAGCATTAGAAATATATTGCTACGATACGTAGACATCTGCAAACGCTAATTCCTTGCAAGGAAGTGTCGCATTTACATTCATTTGAATCGTATACGAGGAATGCATAACACTTCGCGAATCATATTATATCTTACCATGAAACATAGAAATGAGATGCGATATCGCGTTTTAAGAAGCATTAGAACACTATCGCTACGATACCTAGACATCTGCAGACGCTATTTCCTTGCAAGGAAGTGTCGCATTTACATTCATTTGAATCGTAGACGAGGAATGCATAACACTTCGCAATGAATATTATATCTTATCATTAAACATAGATATGAGATGCAATATCTCGTTTTAGGAAGCATTTGAACTCTATTGCTACGATACCTAGACATCTGCAGACGCTATTTCCTAGTAAGGAAGTGTCGCATTTACATTCATTTGAAGTGCAGACGAGGAATACATAACACTTCGCAAATCAAATTATATCTTACCATGAAACATTGAAATGAGATGCGATATCGCGTTTTAAGAAGCATTAGAACACTATAGCTACGATACCTAGACATCTGCAGACGCTATTTCCTAGCAAGGAAGTGTCGCATTTACATTCATTTGAAGTGTAGACGAGGAATACATAACACTTCGCAAATCATATTATATCATACCATGAACCATAGAAATGAGATGCGATATCGCGTTTTAAGAATCACAATAACTCTATTGCTACGATACGTAGACATCTGCAAACGCTATTTCTTTGCAAGGAAGCGTTGCATTTACATTCATTTGAAGTGTAGACGAGGAATACATAACACTTCGCAAATCATATTATATCTTACCATGAAACATAGAAATGAGATGCGATATCGCGTTTTAAGAAGCATCAGAACCCTATTGCTACGATAGGTAGACATCTGCAAACGCTATTTCCTTGCAAGGAAGTGTCGCATTTACATTCATTTGAAGTGTAGACGAGGAATACATAACACTTCGCAAATCATATTATATCTTACCATGAAACATAGAATTGAGATCGATATCGCGTTTTAAGAATCATAGGAACTCTATTGCTACGAGACGTAGACATCTGCAATCGCTATTTCTTTGCAAGGAAGGGTTTCATTTACATTCATTTGAAGTGTAGACGAGGAATACATAACACTTCGCAAATCATATTATATCTTACCATGAAACATAGAAATGAGATGCGATATCGCGTTTTAAGAAGCATTAGAACACTATTGCTACGATAGGTAAATATCTGCAAACGCTATTTCTTTGCAAGGAAGTGTCGCATTTACATTCATTTGAATCGTAGACGAGGAATACATAAAACTTCGCAAATTACATTATATCCTACCATGAAACGTAGAAATGAGATGCGATATCGCGTTTTAAGAAGCATTAGAAATCTATTGCTACGATACGTAGACATCTGCAAAAGCTATTTCCTTGCAAGGAAGGGTCGCATTTATAATCATTTGAAGTGCAGACGAGGAATACATATCACTTCGCAAATCATATTATATCTTACCATGAAACATAGAAATGAGATGCGATATCGCGTTTTAAGAAGCATTAGAACCCTATTGCTACGATAGGTAGGCATCTGCAAACGCTATTTCCTTGCAAGGAAGTGTCGCATTTACATTCATTTGAAGTGTAGACGAGGAATACATAACACTTCGCAAATCATATTATATCTTACCATGAAACATAGAAATGAGATGCGATATCGCGTTTTAAGAAGCATCAGAACCCTATTGCTACGATAGGTAGGCATCTGCAAACGCTATTTCCTTGCAAGGAAGTGTCGCATTTACATTCATTTGAAGTGTAGACGAGGAATACATAACACTTCGCAAATCATATTATATCTTACCATGAAACATAGAAATGAGATGCGATATCGCGTTTTAAGAAGCATTAGAAATCTATTGCTACGATACGTAGACATCTGCAAACGCTAATTCCTTGCAAGGAAGTGTCGCATTTACATTCATTTGAATCGTATACGAGGAATGCATAACACTTCGCGAATCATATTATATCTTACCATGAAACATAGAAATGAGATGCGATATCGCGTTTTAAGAAGCATTAGAACACTATCGCTACGATACCTAGACATCTGCAGACGCTATTTCCTTGCAAGGAAGTGTCGCATTTACATTCATTTGAATCGTAGACGAGGAATGCATAACACTTCGCATTGAATATTATATCTTATCATTAAACATAGATATGAGATGCAATATCTCGTTTTAGGAAGCATTTGAACTCTATTGCTACGATACCTAGACTTCTGCAGACGCTATTTCCTAGTAAGGAAGTGTCGCATTTACATTCATTTGAAGTGCAGACGAGGAATACATAACACTTCGCAAACCAAATTATATCTTACCATGAAACATTGAAATGAGATGCGATATCGCGTTTTAAGAAGCATTAGAACACTATCGCTACGATACCTAGACATCTGCAGACGCTATTTCCTAGCAAGGAAGTGTCGCATTTACATTCATTTGAAGTGTAGACGAGGAATACATAACACTTCGCAAATCATATTATATCATACCATGAACCATAGAAATGAGATGCGATATCGCGTTTTAAGAATCATAAGAACTCTATTGCTACGATACGTAGACATCTGCAAACGCTATTTCTTTGCAAGGAAGCGTTGCATTTACATTCATTTGAAGCGTAGACGAGGAATACATAACACTTCGCAAATCATATTATATCTTACCATGAAACATAAAAATGAGATGCGATCGCCTTTTAAGAAGCATTAGAACCCTATTGCTACGGTAGGTAGATATCTGCAAACGCTATTTCCTTGCAAGGAAGTGTCGCATTTACATTCATTTGAAGTGTAGACGAGGAATACATAACACTTCGCAAATCATATCATATCTTACCATGAAACATAGAAATGAGATGCGATATCGCGTTTTAAGAAGCATTAGAAATCTGTTGCTACGATACGTAGACATCTGGAAACGCTATTTCCTTGCAAGGAAGTGTCGCATTTACATTCATTTGAAGTGTAGACGAGGAATACATAACACTTCGCAAATCATATTATATCTTACCATGAAACATAGAATTGAGATCGATACCGCGTTTTAAGAATCATAAGAACTCCAATGCTACGATACGTAGACATCTGCAAACGCTATTTCCTTGCAAGGAAGTGTCGCATTTACTTTCATTTGAAGTGTAGACGAGGAATACATAACACTTCGCAAATCATATTATATCTTACCATGAACTATAGAAATGAGTTGCGATATCGCGTTTTAAGAATCATAAGAACTCTATTGCTACGAGACGTAGACATCTGCAATCGCAATTTCTTTGCAAGGAAGGGTTTCATTTACATTCATTTGAAGTGTAGACGAGGAATACATAACATTTCGCAAATCATATTATATCTTACCATGAAACATAGAAATGAGATGCGATATCGCGTTTTAAGAAGCATTAGAACCCTATTGCTACGATAGGTAAATATCTGCAAACGCTATTTCTTTGCAAGGAAGTGTCGCATTTACATTCATTTGAATCGTAGACGAGGAATACATAAAACTTCGCAAATTACATTATATCCTACCATGAAACATAGAAATGAGATGCGATATCGCGTTTTAAGAAGCATTAGAAATCTATTGCTACGATACGTAGACATCTGCAAAAGCTATTTCCTTGCAAGGAAGGGTCGCATTTATAATCATTTGAAGTGCAGACGAGGAATACATATCACTTCGCAAATCATATTATATCTTACCATGAAACATAAAATTGAGATCGATATCGCGTATTAAGAATCATAAGAACTCCATTGCCACGATACGCAGACATCTGCAAACGCTATTTCCTTGCAAGGAAGTGTCGCATTTACATTCATTTGAAGCGTAGACGAGGAATACATAACACTTCGCAAATCATATTATATCTTACCATGAAACATAGAAATGAGATGCGATATCGCGTTTTAAGAAGCATTAGAAATCTATTGCTACGATACGTAGACATCTGCAAACGCTATTTCCTAGCGAGGAAGTTTGGCATTCACATTCATTTGAAGTGTAAACGCGGAATACATAACACTTCGCAAATCATATTATATCTTACCATGAAACATAGAAATGAGATGCGATATCGCGGTTTAAGAAGCATTAGAACCCTATTGCTACGATAGGTAGGCATCTGCAAACGCTATTTCCTTGCAAGGAAGTGTCGCATTTACATTCATTTGAAGTGTAGACGAGGAATACATAACACTTCGCAAATCATATTATATCTTACCATGAAACATAGAAATGAGATGCGATATCGCGTTTTAAGAAGCATTAGAACCCTATTGCTACGATAGGTAGGCATCTGCAAACGCTATTTCCTTGCAAGGAAGTGTCGCATTTACATTCATTTGAAGTGTAGACGAGGAACACATAACACTTCACAAATCATATTATATCTTACCATGAACCACAGAAATGAGTTGCGATATCGCTTTTTAAGAATCATAAGAACTCTATTGCTACGATACCTAGACATCTGCAGACGCTATTTCCTAGCAATGAAGTGTCGTATTTACATTCATTTGAAGTGTAGACGAGGAATACATGACACTTCGCAAATCATATTATATCTTACCATGAAACATAGAAATGAGATGCGGTATCGCGTTTTAAGAATCATAAGAACTCTATTGCTACGATACGTAGACATCTGCAAACGCTATTTCCTTGCAAGGAAGTGTCGCATTTACATTCATTTGAATCGTGGACGAGGAATGCATAACACTTCGCAATGAATATTATATCTTATCATTAAACATAGATATGAGATGCAATATCTCGTTTTAGGAAGCATTTGAACTCTATTGCTACGATACCTAGACATCTGCAGACGCTATTTCCTAGTAAGGAAGTGTCGCATTTACATTCATTTGAAGTGCAGACGAGGAATACATAACACTTCGCAAATCAAATTATATCTTACCATGAAACATTGAAATGAGATGCGATATCGCGTTTTAAGAAGCATTAGAACATTATCGCTACGATACCTAGACATCTGCAGACGCTATTTCCTGGCAAGGAAGTGTCGCATTTACATTCATTTGAAGTGTAGACGAGGAATACATAACACTTCGCAAATCATATTATATCATACCATGAACCATAGAAATGAGATGCGATATGGCGTTTTAAAAATCATAAGAACTCTATTGCTACGATACGTAGACATCTGCAAACGCTATTTCTTTGCAAGGAAGCGTTGCATTTACATTCATTTGAAGTGTAGACGAGGAATACATAACACTTCGCAAATCATATTATATCTTACCATGAAACATAGAAATGAGATGCGATACCGCGTTTTAAGAAGCATCAGAACCCTATTGCTACGATAGGTAGACATCTGCAAACGCTATTTCCTTGCAAGGAAGTGTCGCATTTACATTCATTTGAAGTGTAGACGAGGAAAACATGACACTTCGCAAATCATATTATATCTTACCATGAAACATAGAAATGAGATGCTATATCGCGTTTTAAGAAGCATTAGAAATCTATTGCTACGATACGTAGACATCTGCAAACGCAATTTCCTTGCAAGGAAGTGTCGCATTTACATTCATTTGAAGTGTAGACGAGGAATACATAACACTTCGCAAATCATATTATATCTTACCATGAAACATAGAAATTAGATGCGATATCGCGTTTTAAGAAGCATTAGAACCCTATTGCTGCGATAGGTAGACATCTGCAAACGCTATTTCCTTGCGAGGAAGTGTCGCATTTACATTCATTTGAAGTGTAGACGAGGAATACATAACACTTCGCAAATCATATTATATCTTACCATGGAACATAGAAATGAGATGCGATTTCGCGTTTTAAGAAGCATTAGAAATCTATTGCTACGATACGTAGACATCTGCAAACGCTGTTTCCTAGCAAGGAAGTGTCGCATTTACATTCATTTGAATCGTATACGAGGAATGCATAACACTTCGCAATGAATATCATATCCTACCATGAAACATAGAAATGAGATGCGATGTCGCGTTTTAAGAAGCATTAGAACCCTATTGCTACGACAGGTAGACACCTGCAAACGCTATTTCCTTGCAAGGAAGTGTCGCATTTGCATTCATTTGAAGTGTAGTCGAGGAATACATAACACTTCGCAAATCATATTATATCTTACCATGAAACATAGAAATGAGATGCGATTTCGCGTTTTAAGAAGCATTAGAAATCTATTGCTACGAAACGTAGACATCTGCAAACGCTATTTCCTTGCAAGGAAGTGTCGCATTTATATTCATTTGAAGTGTAGACGAGGAATACATAACACTTCGCAAATCATATTATATCTTACCATGAAACATAGAATTGAGATCGATATCGCGTTTTAAGAATCATAAGAACTCTATTGCTACGATACGTAGACATCTACAAACGCTATTTCCTTGCAAGGAAGTGTCGCATTTACATTCATTTGAATCGTATACAAGGAATGCATAACACTTCGCAATGAATATTATATCTTATCATGAAACATAGATATGAGATGCAATATCGCGTTTTAAGAAGCATTTGAACTCTATTGCTACGATACCTAGACATCTGCAGACGCTATTTCCTAGCATAGAAGTGTCGCATTTACATTCATTTGAATCGTATACGAGGAATGCATAACACTTCGCAAATCATATTATATCTTACCATGAAACATAGAAATGAGATGCGATATCGCGTTTTAAGTAGCATTAGTAATCTATTGCTACGATACGTAGACATCTGCAAACGCTATTTCTTTGCAAGGAAGTGTCGCATTTACATTCATTTGAAGCGTAGACGAGGAATACATAACACTTCGCAAATCATATTATATCTCACCATGAAACATAGAAATGAGATGCGATATCGCGTTTTAAGAAGCATTAGAAACCTATTACTACGATACGTAGAAATCTGCAAACGCTATTTCCTTGCATGGAAGTGTCGCATTTACATTCATTTGAATCGTATACGAGGAATGCATAACACTTCGCAATGAATATTATATCTTATCATGAAACATAGATATGAGATGCAATATCTCGTTTTAAGACGCATTTGAACTCTATTGCTACGATACCTAGACATCTGCAGACGCTATTTCCTAGCAAGGAAGTGTCGCATTTACATTCATTTGAATCGTATACGAGGAATACATAACACTTCGCAAATCATATTATATCATACCATGAACCATAGAAATGAGATGCGATATGGCGTTTTAAAAATCATAAGAACTCTATTGCTACGATACGTAGACATCTGCAAACGCTATTTCTTTGCAAGGAAGCGTTGCATTTACATTCATTTGAAGTGTAGACGAGGAATACATAACACTTCGCAAATCATATTATTACTTACCATGAAACATAGAAATGAGATGCGATATCGCGTTTTAAGAAGCATCAGAACCCTATTGCTACGATAGGTAGACATCTGCAAACGCTATTTCCTTGCAAGGAAGTGTCGCATTTACATTCATTTGAAGTGTAGACGAGGAAAACATGACACTTCGCAAATCATATTATATCTTACCATAAAACATAGAAATGAGATGCTATATCGCGTTTTAAGAAGCATTAGAAATCTATTGCTACGATACGTAGACATCTGCAAACGCAATTTCTTTGCAAGGAAGTGTCGCTTTTACATTCATTTGAAGTGTAGACGAGGAATACAAAACACTTCGCAAATCATATTATATCTTACCATGAAACACAGAAATGAGATGCGATATCGTGTTTTAAGAAGCATTAGAACCCTATTGCTACGATAGGTAGACATCTGCAAACGCTATTTCCTTGCGAGGAAGTGTCGCATTTACATTCATTTGAAGTGTAGACGAGGAATACATAACACTTCGCAAATCATATTATATCTTACCATGAACCATAGAAATGAGATGCGATATCGCGTTTTAAGAATCATAAGAACTCTATTGCTACGATACGTAGACATCTGCAAACGCTATCTCCTTGCAAGGAAGTGTCGCATTTACATTCATTTGAAGTGTAGACGAGGAATACATAACACTTCGCAAATCATATTATATCTTACCATGAAACACAGAAATTAGATGCGATATCGCGTTTTAAGAAGCATTAGAACCCTATTCCTGCGATAGGTAGACATCTGCAAACGCTATTTCCTTGCGAGGAAGTGTCGCATTTACATTCATTTGAAGTGTAGACGAGGAATACATAACACTTCGCAAATCATATTATATCTTACCATGGAACATAGAAATGAGATGCGATTTCGCGTTTTAAGAAGCATTAGAAATCTATTGCTACGATAGGTAGATATCTGCAAACGCTATTTCTTTGCAAGGAAGTGTCGCATTTACATTCACTTGAATCGTAGACGAGGAATACATAAAACTTCGCAAATTACATTATATCCTACCATGAAACATAGAAATGAGATGCGATATCGCGTTTTAGGAAGCATTAGAAATCTATTGCTACGATACGTAGACATCTGGAAACGCTATTTCCTTGCAAGGAAGGGTCGCATTTACATTCATTTGAAGTGTAGACGAGGAATACATAACACTTCGCAAATCATATTATATCTTACCATGAAACATAGAATTGAGATCGATACCGCGTTTTAAGAATCATAAGAACTCCATTGCTACGATACGTAGACATCTGCAAACGCTATTTCCTTGCAAGGAAGTGTCGCATTTACATTCATTTGAAGTGTAGACGAGGAATATATAACACTTCGCAAATCATATTATATCTTACCATGAACTATAGAAATGAGTTGCGATATCGCGTTTTAAGAATCATAAGAACTCTATTGCTACGAGACGTAGACATCTGCAATCGCAATTTCTTTGCAAGGAAGCGTTTCATTTACATTCATTTGAAGTGTAGACGAGGAATACATAACACTTCGCAAATCATATTATATCTTACCATGAAACATAGAAATGAGATGCGATATCGCGTTTTAAGAAGCATTAGAACCCTATTGCTACGATAGGTAGATATCTGGAAACGCTATTTCCTTGCAAGGAAGTGTCGCATTTACATTCATTTGAAGTGCAGACGAGGAATACATAACACTTCGCAAACCAAATTATATCTTACCATGAAACATTGAAATGAGATGCGATATCGCGTTTTAAGAAGCATTAGAACACTATCGCTACGATACCTAGATATCTGCAGACGCTATTTCCTAGCAAGGAAGTGTCGCATTTACATTCATTTGAAGTGTAGACGAGGAATACATAACACTTCGCAAATCATATTATATCATACCATGAACCATAGAAATGAGATGCGATATCGCGTTTTAAGAATCATAAGAACTCTATTGCTACGATACGTAGACATCTGCAAACGCTATTTCTTTGCAAGGAAGCGTTGCATTTACATTCATTTGAAGCGTAGACGAGGAATACATAACACTTCGCAAATCATATTATATCTTACCATGAAACATAAAAATGAGATGCGATCGCCTTTTAAGAAGCATTAGAACCCTATTGCTACGGTAGGTATATATCTGCAAACGCTATTTCCTTGCAAGGAAGTGTCGCATTTACATTCATTTGAAGTGTAGACGAGGAATACATAACACTTCGCAAATCATATTATATCTTACCATGAAACATAGAAATGAGATGCGATATCGCGTTTTAAGAAGCATTAGAAATCTGTTGCTACGATAGGTAGACATCTGGAAACGCTATTTCCTTGCAAGGAAGTGTCGCATTTACATTCATTTGAAGTGTAGACGAGGAATACATAACACTTCGCAAATCATATTATATCTTACCATGAAACATAGAATTGAGATCGATACCGCGTTTTAAGAATCATAAGAACTCCAATGCTACGATACGTAGACATCTGCAAACGCTATTTCCTTGCAAGGAAGTGTCGCATTTACTTTCATTTGAAGTGTAGACGAGGAATACATAACACTTCGCAAATCATATTATATCTTACCATGAACTATAGAAATGAGTTGCGATATCGCGTTTTAAGAATCATAAGAACTCTATTGCTACGAGACGTAGACATCTGCAATCGCAATTTCTTTGCAAGGAATGGTTTCATTTACATTCATTTGAAGTGTAGACGAGGAATACATAACATTTCGCAAATCATATTATATCTTACCATGAAACATAGAAATGAGATGCGATATCGCGTTTTAAGAAGCATTAGAACCCTATTGCTACGATAGGTAAATATCTGCAAACGCTATTTCTTTGCAAGGAAGTGTCGCATTTACATTCATTTGAATCGTAGACGAGGAATACATAAAACTTCGCAAATTACATTATATCCTACCATGAAACATAGAAATGAGATGCGATATCGCGTTTTAAGAAGCATTAGAAATCTATTGCTACGATACGTAGACATCTGCAAAAGCTATTTCCTTGCAAGGAAGGGTCGCATTTATAATCATTTGAAGTGCAGACGAGGAATACATATCACTTCGCAAATCATATTATATCTTACCATGAAACATAAAATTGAGATCGATATCGCGTATTAAGAATCATAAGAACTCCATTGCCACGATACGTAGACATCTGCAAACGCTATTTCCTTGCAAGGAAGTGTCGCATTTACATTCATTTGAAGCGTAGACGAGGAATACATAACACTTCGCAAATCGTATTATATCTTACCATGAAACATAGAAATGAGATGCGATATCGCGTTTTAAGAAGCATTAGAAATCTATTGCTACGATACGTAGACATCTGCAAACGCTATTTCCTAGCGAGGAAGTTTGGCATTCACATTCATTTGAAGTGTAAACGCGGAATACATAACACTTCGCAAATCATATTATATCTTACCATGAAACATAGAAATGAGATGCGATATCGCGTTTTAAGAAGCATTAGAACCCTATTGCTACGATAGGTAGGCATCTGCAAACGCTATTTCCTTGCAAGGAAGTGTCGCATTTACATTCATTTGAAGTGTAGACGAGGAACACATAACACTTCGCAAATCATATTATATCTTACCATGAACCACAGAAATGAGTTGCGATATCGCTTTTTAAGAATCATAAGAACTCTATTGCTACGATACCTAGACATCTGCAGACGCTATTTCCTAGCAATGAAGTGTCGTATTTACATTCATTTGAAGTGTAGACGGGGAATACATGACACTTCGCAAATCATATTATATCTTACCATGAACATAGAAATGAGATGCGGTATCGCGTTTTAAGAATCATAAGAACTCTATTGCTACGATACGTAGACATCTGCAAACGCTATTTCCTTGCAAGGAAGTGTCGCATTTACATTCATTTGAATCGTAGACGAGGAATGCATAACACTTCGCAATGAATATTATATCTTATCATTAAACATAGATATGAGATGCAATATCTCGTTTTAGGAAGCATTTGAACTCTATTGCTACGATACCTAGACATCTGCAGACGCTATTTCCTAGTAAGGAAGTGTCGCATTTACATTCATTTGAAGTGCAGACGAGGAATACATAACACTTCGCAAATCAAATTATATCTTACCATGAAACATTGAAATGAGATGCGATATCGCGTTTTAAGAAGCATTAGAACATTATCGCTACGATACCTAGACATCTGCAGACGCTATTTCCTGGCAAGGAAGTGTCGCATTTACATTCATTTGAAGTGTAGACGAGGAATACATAACACTTCGCAAATCATATTATATCATACCATGAACCATAGAAATGAGATGCGATATGGCGTTTTAAAAATCATAAGAACTCTATTGCTACGATACGTAGACATCTGCAAACGCTATTTCTTTGCAAGGAAGCGTTGCATTTACATTCATTTGAAGTGTAGACGAGGAATACATAACACTTCGCAAATCATATTATATCTTACCATGAAACATAGAAATGAGATGCGATATCGCGTTTTAAGAAGCATCAGAACCCTATTGCTACGATAGGTAGACATCTGCAAACGCTATTTCCTTGCAAGGAAGTGTCGCATTTACATTCATTTGAAGTGTAGACGAGGAAAACATGACACTTCGCAAATCATATTATATCTTACCATGAAACATAGAAATGAGATGCTATATCGCGTTTTAAGAAGCATTAGAAATCTATTGCTACGATACGTAGACATCTGCAAACGCAATTTCTTTGCAAGGAAGTGTCGCTTTTACATTCATTTGAAGTGTAGACGAGGAACACAAAACACTTCGCAAATCATATTATATCTTACCATGAAACACAGAAATGAGATGCGATATCGTGTTTTAAGAAGCATTAGAACCCTATTGCTACGATAGGTAGAATCTGCAAACGCTATTTCCTTGCGAGGAAGTGTCGCATTTACATTCATTTGAAGTGTAGACGAGGAATACATAACACTTCGCAAATCATATTATATCTTACCATGAACCATAGAAATGAGATGCGATATGGCGTTTTAAAAATCATAAGAACTCTATTGCTACGATACGTAGACATCTGCAAACGCTATTTCTTTGCAAGGAAGCGTTGCATTTACATTCATTTGAAGTGTAGACGAGGAATACATAACACTTCGCAAATCATATTATATCTTACCATGAAACATAGAAATGAGATGCGATATCGCGTTTTAAGAAGCATCAGAACCCTATTGCTACGATAGGTAGACATCTGCAAACGCTATTTCCTTGCAAGGAAGTGTCGCATTTACATTCATTTGAAGTGTAGACGAGGAAAACATGACACTTCGCAAATCATATTATATCTTACCATGAAACATAGAAATGAGATGCTATATCGCGTTTTAAGAAGCATTAGAATCTATTGCTACGATACGTAGACATCTGCAAACGCAATTTCTTTGCAAGGAAGTGTCGCTTTTACATTCATTTGAAGTGTAGACGAGGAATACAAAACACTTCGCAAATCATATTATATCTTACCATGAAACACAGAAATGAGATGCGATATCGTGTTTTAAGAAGCATTAGAACCCTATTGCTACGATAGGTAGACATCTGCAAACGCTATTTCCTTGCGAGGAAGTGTCGCATTTACATTCATTTGAAGTGTAGACGAGGAATACATAACACTTCGCAAATCATATTATATCTTACCATGAACCATAGAAATGAGATGCGATATTGCGTTTTAAGAATCATAAGAACTCTATTGCTACGATACCTAGACATCTGCAAACGCTATTCCCTTGCAAGGAAGTGTCGCATTTACATTCATTTGAAGTGTAGACGAGGAATACATAACACTTCGCAAATCATATTATATCTTACCATGAAACATAGAAATTAGATGCGATATCGCGTTTTAAGAAGCATTAGAACCCTATTGCTGCGATAGGTAGATATCTGCAAACGCTATTTCCTTGCGAGGAAGTGTCGCATTTACATTCATTTGAAGTGTAGACGAGGAATACATAACACTTCGCAAATCATATTATATCTTACCATGGAACATAGAAATGAGATGCGATTTCGCGTTTTAAGAAGCATTAGAAATCTATTGCTACGATACGTAGACATCTGCAAACGCTGTTTCCTAGCAAGGAAGTGTCGCATTTACATTCATTTGAATCGTATACGAGGAATGCATAACACTTCGCAATGAATATCATATCCTACCATGAAACATAGAAATGAGATGCGATGTCGCGTTTTAAGAAGCATTAGAACCCTATTGCTACGACAGGTAGACATCTGCAAACGCTATTTCCTTGCAAGGAAGTGTCGCATTTGCATTCATTTGAAGTGTAGTCGAGGAATACATAACACTTCGCAAATCATATTATATCTTACCATGAAACATAGAAATGAGATGCGATTTCGCGTTTTAAGAAGCATTAGAAATCTATTGCTACGAAACGTAGACATCTGCAAACGCTATTTCCTTGCAAGGAAGTGTCGCATTTATATTCATTTGAAGTGTAGACGAGGAATACATAACACTTCGCAAATCATATTATATCTTACCATGAAACATAGAATTGAGATCGATATCGCGTTTTAAGAATCATAAGAACTCTATTGCTACGATACGTAGACATCTACAAACGCTATTTCCTTGCAAGGAAGTGTCGCATTTACATTCATTTGAATCGTATACAAGGAATGCATAACACTTCGCAATGAATATTATATCTTATCATGAAACATAGATATGAGATGCAATATCGCGTTTTAAGAAGCATTTGAACTCTATTGCTACGATACCTAGACATCTGCAGACGCTATTTCCTAGCATAGAAGTGTCGCATTTACATTCATTTGAATCGTATACGAGGAATGCATAACACTTCGCAAATCATATTATATCTTACCATGAAACATAGAAATGAGATGCGATATCGCGTTTTAAGTAGCATTAGTAATCTATTGCTACGATACGTAGACATCTGCAAACGCTATTTCTTTGCATGGAAGTGTCGCATTTACATTCATTTGAATCGTATACGAGGAATGCATAACACTTCGCAATGAATATTATATCTTATCATGAAACATAGATATGAGATGCAATATCTCGTTTTAAGACGCATTTGAACTCTATTGCTACGATACCTAGACATCTGCAGACGCTATTTCCTAGCAAGGAAGTGTCGCATTTACATTCATTTGAATCGTATACGAGGAATACATAACACTTCGCAAATCATATTATATCATACCATGAACCATAGAAATGAGATGCGATATGGCGTTTTAAAAATCATAAGAACTCTATTGCTACGATACGTAGACATCTGCAAACGCTATTTCTTTGCAAGGAAGCGTTGCATTTACATTCATTTGAAGTGTAGACGAGGAATACATAACACTTCGCAAATCATATTATTACTTACCATGAAACATAGAAATGAGATGCGATATCGCGTTTTAAGAAGCATCAGAACCCTATTGCTACGATAGGTAGACATCTGCAAACGCTATTTCCTTGCAAGGAAGTGTCGCATTTACATTCATTTGAAGTGTAGACGAGGAAAACATGACACTTCGCAAATCATATTATATCTTACCATAAAACATAGAAATGAGATGCTATATCGCGTTTTAAGAAGCATTAGAAATCTATTGCTACGATACGTAGACATCTGCAAACGCAATTTCTTTGCAAGGAAGTGTCGCTTTTACATTCATTTGAAGTGTAGACGAGGAATACAAAACACTTCGCAAATCATATTATATCTTACCATGAAACACAGAAATGAGATGCGATATCGTGTTTTAAGAAGCATTAGAACCCTATTGCTACGATAGGTAGACATCTGCAAACGCTATTTCCTTGCGAGGAAGTGTCGCATTTACATTCATTTGAAGTGTAGACGAGGAATACATAACACTTCGCAAATCATATTATATCTTACCATGAACCATAGAAATGAGATGCGATATCGCGTTTTAAGAATCATAAGAACTCTATTGCTACGATACGTAGACATCTGCAAACGCTATTTCCTTGCAAGGAAGTGTCGCATTTACATTCATTTGAAGTGTAGACGAGGAATACATAACACATCGCAAATCATATTATATCTTACCATGAAACACAGAAATTAGATGCGATATCGCGTTTTAAGAAGCATTAGAACCCTATTGCTGCGATAGGTAGACATCTGCAAACGCTATTTCCTTGCGAGGAAGTGTCGCATTTACATTCATTTGAAGTGTAGACGAGGAATACATAACACTTCGCAAATCATATTATATCTTACCATGGAACATAGAAATGAGATGCGATTTCGCGTTTTAAGAAGCATTAGAAATCTATTGCTACGATACGTAGACATCTGCAAACGCTGTTTCCTAGCAAGGAAGTGTCGCATTTACATTCATTTGAATCGTATACGAGGAATGCATAACACTTCGCAATGAATATCATATCCTACCATGAAACATAGAAATGAGATGCGATGTCGCGTTTTAAGAAGCATTAGAACCCTATTGCTACGACAGGTAGACATCTGCAAACGCTATTTCCTTGCAAGGAAGTGTCGCATTTGCATTCATTTGAAGTGTAGTCGAGGAATACATAACACTTCGCAAATCATATTATATCTTACCATGAAACATAGAAATGAGATGCGATTTCGCGTTTTAAGAAGCATTAGAAATCTATTGCTACGAAACGTAGACATCTGCAAACGCTATTTCCTTGCAAGGAAGTGTCGCATTTATATTCATTTGAAGTGTAGACGAGGAATACATAACACTTCGCAAATCATATTATATCTTACCATGAAACATAGAATTGAGATCGATATCGCGTTTTAAGAATCATAAGAACTCTATTGCTACGATACGTAGACATCTACAAACGCTATTTCCTTGCAAGGAAGTGTCGCATTTACATTCATTTGAATCGTATACAAGGAATGCATAACACTTCGCAATGAATATAATATCTTATCATGAAACATAGATATGAGATGCAATATCGCGTTTTAAGAAGCATTTGAACTCTATTGCTACGATACCTAGACATCTGCAGACGCTATTTCCTAGCATAGAAGTGTCGCATTTACATTCATTTGAATCGTATACGAGGAATGCATAACACTTCGCAAATCATATTATATCTTACCATGAAACATAGAAATGAGATGCGATATCGCGTTTTAAGAAGCATTAGAACTCTATTGCTACGATAGGTAGACATCTGCAAACGCTATTTCCTTGCAAGGAAGTGTCGCATTTACATTCATTTGAATCGTAGACGAGGAATGCATAACACTTCGCAAATCACATTATTTCTTGCCATGAAACATAGAAATGAGATTCGATATCGCGTTTTAAAGAATCATAAGAGCTCTATTGCTACGATACGTAGACATCTGCAAACGCCTATTTCCTTGCAAGGAAGTGTCGCATTTACACTCATTTGAATCGTAGACGAGGAATGCATAACACTTCGCAATGAATATTATATCTTATCATGAAACATAGATATGAGATGCAATATCTCGTTTTAAGAAGCATTTGAACACTATTGCTTCGATACGTAGACATCTGCAAACTCTATTTAATTGCAAGGAAGTATCGCATTTACATTCGTTTGAAGTGTAGACGAGGAATACATGACACTTCACAAATCATATTATATCTTACCATGAAACATAGAAATGGGATGCGATATCGCATTTTAAGAAGCATTAGAAATCTATTGCTACGATACGCAGACATCTGCAAACGCTATTTCTTTGCAAGGAAGTGTCGCATTTACATTCATTTGAATCGTATACGAGGAATGCATAACACTTCGCAATGAATATTATATCTTATCATGAAACATAGATATGTAATGCAATATCTAGTTTTAAGAAGCATTTGAACTCTATTGCTACGATACCTAGACATCTGCAGACGCTATTTCCTAGCAAGGAAGTGTCGCATTTACATTCATTTGAATCGTATACGAGGAATGCATAACACTTCGCAATGAGTATTATATCTTATCAGGAAACGTAGATATGAGATGCAATATCTAGTTTTAAGAAGCATTTCAACTCTATTACTACGATACCTAGACATCTGCAGACGCTATTTCCTAGCAAAGAAGTGACGCATTTACATTCATTTGAAGTGTAGACGAGGAATACATGACACTTCGCAAATCATATTATATCATACCATGAAACATAGAAATGAGATGCGGTATTACGTTTTAAGAATCATAAGAACTCTATTGCTACGATGCGTAGACATCTCCAAACGCTATTTCCTTGCAAGGAAGTGTCGCATTTACATTCATTTGAATCGTATACGAGGAATGCATAACACCTCGCAAATCATATTATATCTTATCATGAAACATAGATATGAGATGCAATATCTCGTTTTAAGATGCATTTGAACTCTATTGCTACGATACCTAGATATCTGCAGACGCTATTTCCTAGCAAAGAAGTGACGCATTTACATTCATTTGAAGTGTAGACGAGGAATACATGACACTTCGCAAATCATATTATATCTTACCATGAAACATAGAAATGAGATGCGGTATTACGTTTTAAGAATCATAAGAACTCTATTGCTACGATGCGTAGACACCTGCAAACGCTATTTCCTTGCAAGGAAGTGTCGCATTTACATTCATTTGAATCGTATACGAGGAATGCATAACACTTCGCAAATCATATTATATCTTACCATGAAACATAGAAATGAGATGCGGTATTGCGTTTTAAGAATCATAAGAACTCTATTGCTACGATGCGTAGACATCTGCAAACGCTATTTCCTTGCAAGGAAGTGTCGCATTTACATTCATTTGAATCGTATACGAGGAATACATAACACTTCGCAAATCATATTATATCTTACCATGAAACATAGAAATGGGATGCGATATCGCATTTTAAGAAGCATTAGAAATCTATTGCTACGATACGCAGACATCTGCAAACGCTATTTCTTTGCAAGGAAGTGTCGCATTTACATTCATTTGAATCGTATACGAGGAATGCATAACACTTCGCAATGAATATTATATCTTATCATGAAACATAGATATGTAATGCAATATCTAGTTTTAAGAAGCATTTGAACTCTATTGCTACGATACCTAGACATCTGCAGACGCTATTTCCTAGCAAGGAAGTGTCGCATTTACATTCATTTGAATCGTATACGAGGAATGCATAACACTTCGCAATGAGTATTATATCTTATCAGGAAACATAGATATGAGATGCAATAACTAGTTTTAAGAAGCATTTCAACTCTATTACTACGATACCTAGACATCTGCAGACGCTATTTCCTAGCAAGGAAGTGTCGCATTTACATTCATTTGAAGTGTAAACGAGGAATACATGACACTTCGCAAATCATATTATATCTTACCATGAAACATAGAAATGAGATACGATATCGGGTTTTAAGTATCATAAGAACTCCATTGCTACGATACGTAGGCATCTGCAAACGCTATTTCCTGGCAAGGAAGTATCGCATTTACATTCATTTGAATCGTAGACGAGGAATGCATAACACTTCTCAATGAATATTATATCTTATCATGAAACATAGATATGAGATGCAATATCGCGTTTTAAGAAGCACTAGAACTCTATTGCTACGATAGGTAGACATCTGCAAACGCTATCTCCTTGCAAGGAAGTGTCGCATTTACATTCATTTGAATCGTATACGAGGAATACATAACACTTCGCAAATCATATTATATCTTACCATGAAACATAGAAATGAGATGCGTTATCGCGTTTTAAGAAGCATTAGAAATCTATTGCTACGATACGTAGACATCTGCAAACGCTATTTCTTTGCAAGGAAGTGTCGCATTTACATTCATTTGAAGTGTAGACGAGGAATACAAAGCACTTCGCAAATCATATTATATCTTACCATGAAACAAAGAAATGAGATGCGATATCGCGTTTTATGAAGCATTAGAATCCTATTGCTACGATAGGTAGACATCTGCAAACGCTATTTTCTTGCAAGGAAGTGTCGCATTTACATTCATTTGAAGTGTAGACGAGGAATACATAACACTTCGCAAATCATATTATATCTTACCATGAAACATAGATATGAGATGCAATATCTCGTTTTAAGAAGCATTTGAACTCTATTGCTACGATACCTAGACATCTGCAGACGCTATTTCCTAGCAAAGAAGTGTCGCATTTACATTCATTTGAAGTGTAGACGAGGAATACATGACACTTCGCAAATCATATAATATCTTACCATGAAACATAGAAATGAGATGCGATATCGCGTTTTAAGTAGCATTAGTAATCTATTGCTACGATACGAAGACATCTGCAAACGCTATTTCTTTGCAAGGAAGTGTCGCATTTACATTCATTTGAAGTGCAGACGAGGAATACATAGCACTTCGCAAATCATATTATATCTTACCATGAAACATTGAAATGAGATGCGATATCGCGTCTTAAGAAGCATTAGAAACCTATTGCTACGATACGTAGAAATCTGCAAACGCTATTTCCTTGCATGGAAGTGTCGCATTTACATACATTTGCATTGTATACGAGGAATGCATAACACTTCGCAATGAATATTATATCTTATCATGAAACATAGATATGAGATGCAATATCTCGTTTTAAGAAGCATTTGAACTCTATTGCTACGATACCTAGACATCTGCAGATGCTATTTCCTAGCAAAGACGTGACGCATTTACATTCATTTGAAGTGTAGACGAGGAATACATAAGAGTTCGCCAATCATATTATATCTTACCATGAAACATAGAAATGAGATGCGGTATTGCGTTTTAAGAATCATAAGAACTCTATTGCTACGATGCGTAGACATCTGCAAACGCTATTTCCTTGCAAGGAAGTGTCGCATTTACATTCATTTGAATCGAATACGAGGAATGCATAACACTTCGCAATGAATATTATATCTTATCATGAGACATAGATATGAGATGCAATATCTCGTTTTAAGAAGCATTTGAACTCTATTACTTCGATACGTAGACATCTGCAAACGCTATTTCCTTGCAAGGAAGTGTCGCATTTACATTCATTTGAAGTGTAGACGAGGAATACATGACACTTCGCAAATCATATTATATCTTACCATGAAACATAGAAATGAGATGCGATATCGCGTTTTAAGAAGCATTAGAAATCTATTGCTACGATACGTAGACATCTGCAAACGCTATTTCTTTGCAAGGAAGTGCCGCATTTACATTCCTTTGAAGTGTAGACGAGGAATACATAACACTTCGCAAATCATATTATATCTTACCATAAAACATAGAAATGAGATGCGATATCGCGTTTTAAGAATCATAAGAACTCTATTGCTACGATACGTAGACATCTGCAAACGCTATTTCCTAGCGAGGAAGTGTCGCATTCACATTCATTTGAAGTGTAGACGAGGAATACATAACACATCGCAAATCATATTATATCTTACCATGAAACATAGAAATGGGCTGCGATATCGCGTTTTAAGAATCATAAGAACTCCATTGCTTCGATACGTAGACAACCGCAAACGCTATTTCCTTGCAAGGTAGTGTCGCATTTACATTCATTTGAATCGTATACGAGGAATGCATTACACTTCGCAATGAATATTATATCTTATCATGAAACATAGATATGAGATGCAATATCTCGTTTTAAGAAGCATTTGAACTCTATTACTTCGATACGTAGACATCTGCTAACGCTATTTCCTTGCAAGGAAGTGTCGCATTTACATTCATTTGAAGTGTAGACGAGGAATACATGACACTTCGCAAATCATATTATATCTTACCATGAAACATAGAAATGAGATGCGATATAGCGTTTCAAGAAGCAATAGAAATCTATTGCTACTATACGTAGACATCTGCAAACGCTTTTTCCTTGCAAGGAAGTGTCGCATTTACATTCATTTGAATCGTAGACGAGGAATGCATAACACTTCGCAAATCACATTATTTCTTGCCATGAAACATAGAAATGAGATTCGATATCGCATTTTAAGAATCATAAGAGCTCTATTGCTACGATACGTAGACATCTGCAAACGCTATTTCCTTGCAAGGAAGTGTCGCATTTACACTCATTTGAATCGTAGACGAGGAATGCATAACACTTCGCAATGAATATTATATCTTATCATGAAACATAGATATGAGATGCAATATCTCGTTTTAAGAAGCATTTGAACACTATTGCTTCGATACGTAGACATCTGCAAACGCTATTTAATTGCAAGGAAGTATCGCATTTACATTCGTTTGAAGTGTAGACGAGGAATACATGACACTTCGCAAATTATATTATATCTTACCATGAAACAAAGAAATGAGATGCGATATCGCGTTTTAAGAAGCATTAGAAATCTATTGCTACGATACGTAGACATCTGCAAACGCTATTTCTTTGCAAGGAAGTGTCGCATTTACATTCCTTTGAAGTGTAGACGAGGAATACATAACACTTCGCAAATCATATTATATCTTACCATAAAACATAGAAATGAGATGCGATATCGCGTTTTAAGAATCATAAGAACTCTATTGCTACGATACGTAGACATCTGCAAACGCTATTTCCTAGCGAGGAAGTGTCGCATTCCATTCATTTGAAGTGTAGACGAGGAATACATAACACTTCGCAAATCATATTATATCTTACCATGAAACATAGAAATGGGCTGCGATATCGCGTTTTAAGAATCATAAGAACTCTATTACTTCGATACGTAGACAACCGCAAACGCTATTTCCTTGCAAGGTAGTGTCGCATTTACATTCATTTGAATCGTATACGAGGAATGCATAACACTTCGCAATGAATATTATATCTTATCATGAAACATAGATATGAGATGCAATATCTAGTTTTAAGAAGCATTTGAACTCTATTGTTACGATACCTAGACATCTGCAGACGCTATTTCCTAGCAAGGAAGTGTCGCATTTACATTCATTTGAAGTGTAGACGAGGAATACATGACACCTCGCAAATCATATTATATTTTACCATGAAACATAGAAATGAGATGCGATATCGGGTTTTAAGTATCATAAGAACTCCATTGCTACGATACGTAGACATCTGCAAACGCTATTTCCTGGCAAGGATGTTTCGCATTTACATTCATTTGAATCGTAGACGAGGAATGCATAACACTTCTCAATGAATATTATATCTTATCATGAAACATAGATATGAGATGCAATATCGCGTTTTAAGAAGCACTAGAACTCTATTGCTACGATAGGTAGACATCTGCAAACGCTATTTCCTTGCAAGGAAGTGTCGCATTTACATTCATATGATGTGTAGACGAGGAATACATGACACTTCGCAAATCATATTATATCTTACCATGAAACATAGAAATGAGATGCGATATCGGGTTTTAGGTATCATAAGAACTCCATTGCTACGATACGTAGACATCTGCAAACGCTATTTCCTGGCAAGGAAGTGTCGCATTTACATTCATTTGAATCGTAGACGAGGAATGCATAACACTTCTCAATGAATATTATATCTTATCATGAAACATAGATATGAGATGCAATATCGCGTTTTAAGAAGCACTAGAACTCTATTGCTACGATAGGTAGACATCTGCAAACGCTATCTCCTTGCAAGGAAGTGTCGCATTTACATTCATTTGAATCGTATACGAGGAATACATAACACTTCGCAAATCATATTATATCTTACCATGAAACATAGAAATGAGATGCGTTATCGCGTTTTAAGAAGCATTAGAAATCTATTGCTACGATACGTAGACATCTGCAAACGCTATTTCTTTGCAAGGAAGTGTCGCATTTACATTCATTTGAAGTGTAGACGAGGAATACAAAGCACTTCGCAAATCATATTATATCTTACCATGAAACAAAGAAATGAGATGCGATATCGCGTTTTATGAAGCATTAGAACCCTATTGCTACGATAGGTAGACATCTGCAAACGCTATTTTCTTGCAAGGAAGTGTCGCATTTACATTCATTTGAAGTGTAGACGAGGAATACATAACACTTCGCAAATCATATTATATCTTACCATGAAACATAGATATGAGATGCAATATCTCGTTTTAAGAAGCATTTGAACTCTATTGCTACGATACCTAGACATCTGCAGACGCTATTTCCTAGCAAAGAAGTGTCGCATTTACATTCATTTGAAGTGTAGACGAGGAATACATGACACTTCGCAAATCATATAATATCTTATCATGAAACATAGAAATGAGATGCGATATCGCGTTTTAAGTAGCATTAGTAATCTATTGCTACGATACGAAGACATCTGCAAACGCTATTTCTTTGCAAGGAAGTGTCGCATTTACATTCATTTGAAGTGCAGACGAGGAATACATAGCACTTCGCAAATCATATTATATCTTACCATGAAACATTGAAATGAGATGCGATATCGCGTCTTAAGAAGCATTAGAAACCTATTGCTACGATACGTAGAAATCTGCAAACGCTATTTCCTTGCATGGAAGTGTCGCATTTACATACATTTGAATCGTATACGAGGAATGCATAACACTTCGCAATGAATATTATATCTTATCATGAAACATAGATATGAGATGCAATATCTCGTTTTAAGAAGCATTTGAACTCTATTGCTACGATACCTAGACATCTGCAGATGCTATTTCCTAGCAAAGACGTGACGCATTTACATTCATTTGAAGTGTAGACGAGGAATACATAAGAGTTCGCCAATCATATTATATCTTACCATGAAACATAGAAATGAGATGCGGTATTGCGTTTTAAGAATCATAAGAACTCTATTGCTACGATGCGTAGACATCTGCAAACGCTATTTCCTTGCAAGGAAGTGTCGCATTTACATTCATTTGAATCGAATACGAGGAATGCATAACACTTCGCAATGAATATTATATCTTATCATGAGACATAGATATGAGATGCAATATCTCGTTTTAAGAAGCATTTGAACTCTATTACTTCGATACGTAGACATCTGCAAACGCTATTTCCTTGCAAGGAAGTGTCGCATTTACATTCATTTGAAGTGTAGACGAGGAATACATGACACTTCGCAAATCATATTATATCTTACCATGAAACATAGAAATGAGATGCGATATCGCGTTTTAAGAAGCATTAGAAATCTATTGCTACGATACGTAGACATCTGCAAACGCTATTTCTTTGCAAGGAAGTGCCGCATTTACATTCCTTTGAAGTGTAGACGAGGAATACATAACACTTCGCAAATCATATTATATCTTACCATAAAACATAGAAATGAGATGCGATATCGCGTTTTAAGAATCATAAGAACTCTATTGCTACGATACGTAGACATCTGCAAACGCTATTTCCTAGCGAGGAAGTGTCGCATTCACATTCATTTGAAGTGTAGACGAGGAATACATAACACATCGCAAATCATATTATATCTTACCATGAAACATAGAAATGGGCTGCGATATCGCGTTTTAAGAATCATAAGAACTCCATTGCTTCGATACGTAGACAACCGCAAACGCTATTTCCTTGCAAGGTAGTGTCGCATTTACATTCATTTGAATCGTATACGAGGAATGCATTACACTTCGCAATGAATATTATATCTTATCATGAAACATAGATATGAGATGCAATATCTCGTTTTAAGAAGCATTTGAACTCTATTACTTCGATACGTAGACATCTGCTAACGCTATTTCCTTGCAAGGAAGTGTCGCATTTACATTCATTTGAAGTGTAGACGAGGAATACATGACACTTCGCAAATCATATTATATCTTACCATGAAACATAGAAATGAGATGCGATATAGCGTTTCAAGAAGCAATAGAAATCTATTGCTACTATACGTAGACATCTGCAAACGCTTTTTCCTTGCAAGGAAGTGTCGCATTTACATTCATTTGAATCGTAGACGAGGAATGCATAACACTTCGCAAATCACATTATTTCTTGCCATGAAACATAGAAATGAGATTCGATATCGCATTTTAAGAATCATAAGAGCTCTATTGCTACGATACGTAGACATCTGCAAACGCTATTTCCTTGCAAGGAAGTGTCGCATTTACACTCATTTGAATCGTAGACGAGGAATGCATAACACTTCGCAATGAATATTATATCTTATCATGAAACATAGATATGAGATGCAATATCTCGTTTTAAGAAGCATTTGAACACTATTGCTTCGATACGTAGACATCTGCAAACGCTATTTAATTGCAAGGAAGTATCGCATTTACATTCGTTTGAAGTGTAGACGAGGAATACATGACACTTCGCAAATTATATTATATCTTACCATGAAACAAAGAAATGAGATGCGATATCGCGTTTTAAGAAGCATTAGAAATCTATTGCTACGATACGTAGACATCTGCAAACGCTATTTCTTTGCAAGGAAGTGTCGCATTTACATTCCTTTGAAGTGTAGACGAGGAATACATAACACTTCGCAAATCATATTATATCTTACCATAAAACATAGAAATGAGATGCGATATCGCGTTTTAAGAATCATAAGAACTCTATTGCTACGATACGTAGACATCTGCAAACGCTATTTCCTAGCGAGGAAGTGTCGCATTCCATTCATTTGAAGTGTAGACGAGGAATACATAACACTTCGCAAATCATATTATATCTTACCATGAAACATAGAAATGGGCTGCGATATCGCGTTTTAAGAATCATAAGAACTCTATTACTTCGATACGTAGACAACCGCAAACGCTATTTCCTTGCAAGGTAGTGTCGCATTTACATTCATTTGAATCGTATACGAGGAATGCATAACACTTCGCAATGAATATTATATCTTATCATGAAACATAGATATGAGATGCAATATCTAGTTTTAAGAAGCATTTGAACTCTATTGTTACGATACCTAGACATCTGCAGACGCTATTTCCTAGCAAGGAAGTGTCGCATTTACATTCATTTGAAGTGTAGACGAGGAATACATGACACCTCGCAAATCATATTATATTTTACCATGAAACATAGAAATGAGATGCGATATCGGGTTTTAAGTATCATAAGAACTCCATTGCTACGATACGTAGACATCTGCAAACGCTATTTCCTGGCAAGGATGTTTCGCATTTACATTCATTTGAATCGTAGACGAGGAATGCATAACACTTCTCAATGAATATTATATCTTATCATGAAACATAGATATGAGATGCAATATCGCGTTTTAAGAAGCACTAGAACTCTATTGCTACGATAGGTAGACATCTGCAAACGCTATTTCCTTGCAAGGAAGTGTCGCATTTACATTCATATGATGTGTAGACGAGGAATACATGACACTTCGCAAATCATATTATATCTTACCATGAAACATAGAAATGAGATGCGATATCGGGTTTTAGGTATCATAAGAACTCCATTGCTACGATACGTAGACATCTGCAAACGCTATTTCCTGGCAAGGAAGTGTCGCATTTACATTCATTTGAATCGTAGACGAGGAATGCATAACACTTCTCAATGAATATTATATCTTATCATGAAACATAGATATGAGATGCAATATCGCGTTTTAAGAAGCACTAGAACTCTATTGCTACGATAGGTAGACATCTGCAAACGCTATCTCCTTGCAAGGAAGTGTCGCATTTACATTCATTTGAATCGTATACGAGGAATACATAACACTTCGCAAATCATATTATATCTTACCATGAAACATAGAAATGAGATGCGTTATCGCGTTTTAAGAAGCATTTGAACTCTATTGCTACGATACCTAGACATCTGCAGACGCTATTTCCTAGCAAAGAAGTGTCGCATTTACATTCATTTGAAGTGTAGACGAGGAATACATGACACTTCGCAAATCATATAATATCTTATCATGAAACATAGAAATGAGATGCGATATCGCGTTTTAAGTAGCATTAGTAATCTATTGCTACGATACGAAGACATCTGCAAACGCTATTTCTTTGCAAGGAAGTGTCGCATTTACATTCATTTGAAGTGCAGACGAGGAATACATAGCACTTCGCAAATCATATTATATCTTACCATGAAACATTGAAATGAGATGCGATATCGCGTCTTAAGAAGCATTAGAAACCTATTGCTACGATACGTAGAAATCTGCAAACGCTATTTCCTTGCATGGAAGTGTCGCATTTACATACATTTGAATCGTATACGAGGAATGCATAACACTTCGCAATGAATATTATATCTTATCATGAAACATAGATATGAGATGCAATATCTCGTTTTAAGAAGCATTTGAACTCTATTGCTACGATACCTAGACATCTGCAGATGCTATTTCCTAGCAAAGACGTGACGCATTTACATTCATTTGAAGTGTAGACGAGGAATACATAAGAGTTCGCCAATCATATTATATCTTACCATGAAACATAGAAATGAGATGCGGTATTGCGTTTTAAGAATCATAAGAACTCTATTGCTACGATGCGTAGACATCTGCAAACGCTATTTCCTTGCAAGGAAGTGTCGCATTTACATTCATTTGAATCGAATACGAGGAATGCATAACACTTCGCAATGAATATTATATCTTATCATGAGACATAGATATGAGATGCAATATCTCGTTTTAAGAAGCATTTGAACTCTATTACTTCGATACGTAGACATCTGCAAACGCTATTTCCTTGCAAGGAAGTGTCGCATTTACATTCATTTGAAGTGTAGACGAGGAATACATGACACTTCGCAAATCATATTATATCTTACCATGAAACATAGAAATGAAATGCGATATCGCGTTTTAAGAAGCATTAGAAATCTATTGCTACGATACGTAGACATCTGCAAACGCTATTTCTTTGCAAGGAAGTGCCGCATTTACATTCCTTTGAAGTGTAGACGAGGAATACATAACACTTCGCAAATCATATTATATCTTACCATAAAACATAGAAATGAGATGCGATATCGCGTTTTAAGAATCATAAGAACTCTATTGCTACGATACGTAGACATCTGCAAACGCTATTTCCTAGCGAGGAAGTGTCGCATTCACATTCATTTGAAGTGTAGACGAGGAATACATAACACATCGCAAATCATATTATATCTTACCATGAAACATAGAAATGGGCTGCGATATCGCGTTTTAAGAATCATAAGAACTCCATTGCTTCGATACGTAGACAACCGCAAACGCTATTTCCTTGCAAGGTAGTGTCGCATTTACATTCATTTGAATCGTATACGAGGAATGCATTACACTTCGCAATGAATATTATATCTTATCATGAAACATAGATATGAGATGCAATATCTAGTTTTAAGAAGCATTTGAACTCTATTGTTACGATACCTAGACATCTGCAGACGCTATTTCCTAGCAAAGAAGTGTCGCATTTACATTCATTGAAGTGTAGACGAGGAATACATAAGAGTTCGCCAATCATATTATATCTTACCATGAAACATAGAAATGAGATGCGATATCGCGTTTTAAGTAGCATTAGAAATCTATTGCTACGATACGTAGAAATCTGCAAACGCTATTTCCTTGCATGGAAGTGTCGCATTTACATTCATTTGAAGTGTAGACGAGAAATACATAACACTTCGCAAATCATATTATATCTTACCATGAAACATAGAAATGAGATGCAATATCGCGTTTTAAGAAGCATTAGAACTCTATTGCTACGACAGGTAGACATCTGCAAACGCTATTTCCTTGCAAGGAAGTGTCGCCTTTACATTCATTTGAAGTGTAGACGAGGAATAAATAACAATTCACAAATCATATTATATCTTACCATGAAACATAGAAATGAGATGCGATATCGCGTTTTAGGAAGCATTAGAACTTTATCGCTACGATACTTAGACATCAGCAGACGCTATTTCCTAGTAAGGAAGTGTCGCATTTACATTCATTTGAATCGTATACGAGGAATGCATAACACTTCATAATGAATATTACATCTTATCATGAAACATAGATATGAGATGCAATATCTCGTTTTAAGAAGCATTTGAACTCTATTACTTCGATACGTAGACATCTGCTAACGCTATTTCCTTGCAAGGAAGTGTCGCATTTACATTCATTTGAAGTGTAGACGAGGAATACATGACACTTCGCAAATCATATTATATCTTACCATGAAACATAGAAATGAGATGCGATATAGCGTTTCAAGAAGCATTAGAAATCTATTGCTACTATACGTAGACATCTGCAAACGCTTTTTCCTTGCAAGGAAGTGTCGCATTTACATTCATTTGAATCGTAGACGAGGAATGCATAACACTTCGCAAATCACATTATTTCTTGCCATGAAACATAGAAATGAGATTCGATATCGCATTTTAAGAATCATAAGAGCTCTATTGCTACGATACGTAGACATCTGCAAACGCTATTTCCTTGCAAGGAAGTGTCGCATTTACACTCATTTGAATCGTAGACGAGGAATGCATAACACTTCGCAATGAATATTATATCTTATCATGAAACATAGATATGAGATGCAATATCTCGTTTTAAGAAGCATTTGAACACTATTGCTTCGATACGTAGACATCTGCAAACGCTATTTAATTGCAAGGAAGTATCGCATTTACATTCGTTTGAAGTGTAGACGAGGAATACATGACACTTCGCAAATTATATTATATCTTACCATGAAACAAAGAAATGAGATGCGATATCGCGTTTTAAGAAGCATTAGAAATCTATTGCTACGATACGTAGACATCTGCAAACGCTATTTCTTTGCAAGGAAGTGTCGCATTTACATTCCTTTGAAGTGTAGACGAGGAATACATAACACTTCGCAAATCATATTATATCTTACCATAAAACATAGAAATGAGATGCGATATCGCGTTTTAAGAATCATAAGAACTCTATTGCTACGATACGTAGACATCTGCAAACGCTATTTCCTAGCGAGGAAGTGTCGCATTCACATTCATTTGAAGTGTAGACGAGGAATACATAACACTTCGCAAATCATATTATATCTTACCATGAAACATAGAAATGGGCTGCGATATCGCGTTTTAAGAATCATAAGAACTCTATTACTTCGATACGTAGACAACCGCAAACGCTATTTCCTTGCAAGGTAGTGTCGCATTTACATTCATTTGAATCGTATACGAGGAATGCATAACACTTCGCAATGAATATTATATCTTATCATGAAACATAGATATGAGATGCAATATCTAGTTTTAAGAAGCATTTGAACTCTATTGTTACGATACCTAGACATCTGCAGACGCTATTTCCTAGCAAGGAAGTGTCGCATTTACATTCATTTGAAGTGTAGACGAGGAATACATGACACCTCGCAAATCATATTATATTTTACCATGAAACATAGAAATGAGATGCGATATCGGGTTTTAAGTATCATAAGAACTCCATTGCTACGATACGTAGACATCTGCAAACGCTATTTCCTGGCAAGGATGTTTCGCATTTACATTCATTTGAATCGTAGACGAGGAATGCATAACACTTCTCAATGAATATTATATCTTATCATGAAACATAGATATGAGATGCAATATCGCGTTTTAAGAAGCACTAGAACTCTATTGCTACGATAGGTAGACATCTGCAAACGCTATTTCCTTGCAAGGAAGTGTCGCATTTACATTCATATGAAGTGTAGACGAGGAATACATGACACTTCGCAAATCATATTATATCTTACCATGAAACATAGAAATGAGATGCGATATCGGGTTTTAGGTATCATAAGAACTCCATTGCTACGATACGTAGACATCTGCAAACGCTATTTCCTGGCAAGGAAGTGTCGCATTTACATTCATTTGAATCGTAGACGAGGAATGCATAACACTTCTCAATGAATATTATATCTTATCATGAAACATAGATATGAGATGCAATATCGCGTTTTAAGAAGCACTAGAACTCTATTGCTACGATAGGTAGACATCTGCAAACGCTATTTCCTTGCAAGGAAGTGTCGCATTTACATTCATATGAAGTGTAGACGAGGAATACATGACACTTCGCAAATCATATTATATCTTACCATAAACCATAGAAATAAGATGCGATATCGCGTTTCAAGAATCATAAGAACTCTATTGCTGCGATACGTAGACATCTGCAGACGCTATTTCCTTGCAAGGAAGTGTTGCATTTACATTCATTTGAAGTGTAGACGAGGAATACATGACACTTCGCAAATCATATTATATCTTACCATAAACCATAGAAATGAGATGCGATATCGCGTTTTAGAAATCATAAGAACTCTATTGCTACGATACGTAGACATCTGCAGACGCTATTTCCTAGCGAGGAAGTGTCGCATTCACATTCATTTGAAGTGTAGACGAGGAATACATAACAGTTCGCAAATCATATTATTTCTAACCATGAAACATAGAAATGAGATGCGATATCGCGTTTTAAGTATCGTAAGAACTCCATTGCTACGATACGTAGACATCTGCAAACGCTGTTTCCTTGCAAGGAAGTGTCGCATTTACGTTCATTTGAATCGTAGACGAGGAATGCATAACACTTCGCAATGAATATTATATCTTATCATGAAACAAAAATATGAAATGCAATATCTCGTTTTAAGAAGCATTTGAACTCTATTGCTACGATACCTAGACATCTGCAGACGCTATTTCCTAACAAGGAAGTGTCGCATTTACATTCATTTGAAGTGTAGACGAGGAATACATTGCACTTCGCAAATCATATTATATCTTACCATGAAACATAGAAATGAGATGCGATATCGCGTTTTAAGAAGCATTAGATATCTATTGCTACGATACGTAGACATCTGCAAACGCTATTTCTTTGCAAGGAAGTCTCGCATTTACATTGATTTGTAGTGCAGACGAGGAATACATAACACTTCGCAAATCATATTATATCTTACCATGAAACATAGGAATGAGATGCGATATCGCGTTTTAAGTAGCATTAGAAATCTATCGCTACGATACCTAGACATCTGCAGGCGCTATTTCCTAGCAAGGAAGTGTCGCATTTACATTCATTTGAAGTGTAGACGAGGAATACATAACACTTCGCAAATCATATTATATCTTACCATGAAACATAGAAATGAGATGCGATATCGCGTTTTAAGAATCATAAGATCACTATTGCTACGATACGTAGACATCTGCAAACGCTATATCCTAGCGAGGAAGTGTCGCATTCACATTCATTTGAAGTGTAGACTAGGAATACATAACACATCGCAAATCATATTATTTCTTACCATGAAACATAGAAATGAGTTGCGATATCGCGTTTTAAGAATCATAAGAACTCTATTGCTACGATAGGTAGACATCTGCAAACGCTATTTCCTAGCAAGGAAGAGTCGCTTTTACATTCATTTGAAGTGTAGACGAGGAATACATAACACTCCGCAAATCATATTATATCTTACCATGAAACATAGAAATGAGATGCGATATCGCGTTTTAAGAAGCATTAGAACTCTATTGCTACGATAGGTAGACATCTGCAAACGCTATTTCCTTGCAAGGAAGTGTCGCATTTACATTCATTTGAATCGTAGACGAGGAATGCATAACACTTCGCAAATCACATTATATCTTGCCATGAAACATAGAAATGAGATTCGATATCGCGTTTTAAGAATCATAAGAACTCTATTGCTACGATACGTAGACATCTGCAAACGCTATTTCTTTGCAAGGAAGAGTCGCATTTACATTCATTTGAAGTGTAGACGAGGAATACATAACACTTCGCAAATCATATTATATCTTACCATGAAACATAGAAATGAGATGCGATATCGCGTTTTAAGAAGCATTAGAACTCTATTGCTACGATACGTAGACATCTGCAACCGCTATTTCCTAGCAAGGAAGTGTCGCATTTACATTCATTTGAAGTGTAGACGAGGAATACATAACACTTCGCAAATCATATTATATCTTACCATGAAACATAGAAATGAGATGCGATATCGCGTTTTAAGAATCATAAGATCACTATTGCTACGATACGTAGACATCTGCAAACGCTATTTCCTAGCGAGGAAGTGTCGCATTCACATTCATTTGAAGTGTAGACTAGGAATACATAACACATCGCAAATCATATTATTTCTTACCATGAAACATAGAAATGAGTTGCGATATCGCGTTTTAAGAATCATAAGAACTCTATTGCTACGATAGGTAGACATCTGCAAACGCTATTTCCTAGCAAGGAAGAGTCGCTTTTACATTCATTTGAAGCGTAGACGAGGAATACATAACACTCCGCAATGAATATTATATCTTATCATGAAACATAGATATGAGATGCAATATCTCGTTTCAAGAAGCATTTGAACTCTATTGCTTCGATACGTAGACATCTGCAAACGCTATTTAATTGCAAGGAAGTATCGCATTTACATTCGTTTGAAGTGTAAACGAGGAATACATGACATTTCGCAAATCATATTATATCTTACCATGAAACATAGAAATGAGATGCGATATCGCGTTTTAAGAAGCATTAGAAATCTATTGCTACGATACGTAGACATCTGCAAACGCTATTTCCTTGCAAGGAAGTGTCGCATTTACATTCATTTGAATCGTAGACGAGGAATGCATAACACTTCGCAAATCACATTATATCTTGCCATGAAACATAGAAATGAGATTCGATATCGCGTTTTAAGAATCATAAGAACTCTATTGCTACGATACGTAGACATCTGCAAACGCTATTTCTTTGCAAGGAAGAGTCGCATTAACATTCATTTGAAGTGTAGACGAGGAATACATAACACTTCGCAAATCATATTATATCTTACCATGAAACATAGAAATGAGATGCGATATCGCGTTTTAAGAAGCATTAGAACTCTATTGCTACGATACGTAGACATCTGCAACCGCTATTTCCTAGCAAGGAAGTGTCGCATTTACATTCATTTGAAGTGTAGGCGAGGAATACATAACACTTCGCAAATCATATTATATCTTACCATGAAACATAGAAATGAGATGCGATATCGCGTTTTAAGAATCATAAGATCACTATTGCTACGATACGTAGACATCTGCAAACGCTATTTCCTAGCGAGGAAGTGTCGCATTCACATTCATTTGAAGTGTAGACTAGGAATACATAACACATCGCAAATCATATTATTTCTTACCATGAAACATAGAAATGAGTTGCGATATCGCGTTTTAAGAATCATAAGAACTCTATTGCTACGATAGGTAGACATCTGCAAACGCTATTTCCTAGCAAGGAAGAGTCGCTTTTACATTCATTTGAAGCGTAGACGAGGAATACATAACACTCCGCAATGAATATTATATCTTATCATGAAACATAGATATGAGATGCAATATCTCGTTTCAAGAAGCATTTGAACTCTATTGCTTCGATACGTAGACATCTGCAAACGCTATTTAATTGCAAGGAAGTATCGCATTTACATTCGTTTGAAGTGTAAACGAGGAATACATGACATTTCGCAAATCATATTATATCTTACCATGAAACATAGAAATGAGATGCGATATCGCGTTTTAAGAAGCATTAGAAATCTATTGCTACGATACGTAGACATCTGCAAACGCTATTTCTTTGCAAGGGAGTGTCGCATTTACATTCCTTTGAAGTGTAGACGAGGAATACATAACACTTCGCAAATCATATTATATCTTACCATAAAACCTAGAAATGAGATGCGATATCGCGTTTTAAGAATCATAAGAACTCTATTGCTACGATACGTAGACATCTGCAAACGCTATTTCCTTGCAAGGAAGTGTCGCATTTACGTTCATTTGAATCGTAGACGAGGAATACATAACACTTCGCAAATCATATTATATCTTACCATGAAACATAGAAATGAGATACGATATCGCGTTTTAAGAATCATAAGAACACTATTGCTACGATACGTAGACATCTGCAATCGCTATTTCCTAGCGAGGAAGTGTCGCACTCACATTCACTTGAAGTGTAGACGAGGAATACATAACACTTCGCAAATCATATTATATCTTACCATGAAACATAGAAATGAGTTGCGATATCGCGTTTTAAGAATCATAAGAACTCTATTGCTACGATACGTAGACATCTGCAGACGCTATTTCCTTGCAAGGAAGTGTCTCATTTACATTCATTTGAAGTGTAGACGAGGAATACATAACACTTGGCAAATCATATTATATCTTACCATGAAACATAGAAATGTGATGCGATATCGCGTTTTAAGAATCATAAGAACTCTATTGCTACGATACGTAGACAACCGCAAACGCTATTTCCTTGCAAGGAAATGTCGCATTTACACTCATTTGAATCGTAGACGAGGAATGCATAACACTTCGCAATGAATATTATATCTTATCATGAAACATAGATATGAGATGCAATATCTCGTTTTAAGAAGCATTTGAACTCTATTGCTTCGATACGTAGACATCTGCAAACGCTATTTAATTGCAAGGAAGTATCGCATTTACATTCGTTTGAAGTGTAGACGAGGAATACATGACACTTCGCAAATCATATTGTATCTTACCATGAAACATAGAAATGAGATGCGATATCGCGTTTTAAGAAGCATTAGAAATCTATTGCTACGATACGTAGACATCTGCAAACGCTATTTCCTTGCTAGGAAGTATCGCATTTACATTCGTTTGAAGTGTAGACGAGGAATACATGACACTTCGCAAATCATATTACATCTTACCATAAACCATAGAAATGAGATGCGATATCGCATTTTAAGAAGCATTAGAAATCTATTGCTACGATACGTAGACATCTGCAAACGCTATTTCTTTGCAAGGAAGTGTCGCATTTACAATCATATGAAGTGTAGACGAGGAATACATAACACTTCGCAAATCATATTATATCTTACCATGAAACATAGAAATGAGATGCGATATCGCGTTTTAAGAAGCATTAGAACACTATCGCTACGATACCTGGACATCTGCAGACGCTATTTCCTTTCAAGGAAGTGTCGCATTTACATTCATTTGAAGTGTAGACGAGGAGTACATAACACTTCGCAAATCATTTTATATCTTACCATGAAACATAGAAATGAGATGCGATATCGCGGTTTTAAGAATCATAAGAACTCTATTGCTACGATACGTAGACATCTGCAAACGCTCTTTCCTTGCAAGGAAGTGTCGCATTAGCATTCATTTGAAGAGTAGACGAGGAATACATAACACTTCGCAAATCATATTATACCTTACCATGAAACATAGAAATGAGATGCGATATCGCGGTTTAAGAAGCATTAGAACTCTATCGCTACGATACCTAGACATCTGCAGACGCTATTTCCTTGCAAGGAAGTGTCGCATTTACATTCATTTGAATTGTAGACGAGGAATACATAACACTTCGCAAATCATATTATATCTTACCATGAAACATAGAAATGAGATAGGATATCGCGTTTTAAGAATCATAAGAACACTATTGCTACGATACCTAGACATCTGCAGACGCTATTTTCTAGCAAGGAAGTGTTGCATTTACATTCATTTGAAGTGTAGACGAGGAATACATGACACTTCGCAAATCATATTATATCTTACCATGAACCATAGAAATGAGATGCGATATCGCGTTTTAAGAAGCATTAGAAATCTATTGCTACGATACGTAGACATCTGCAAACGCTATTTCCTTGCTAGGAAGTGTCGCATTTACATTCATTTGAAGTGTAGACGAGGAATACATGACACTTCGCAAATCATATTATATCTTACCATGAAACATAGAAATGAGATGCGATATCGCGTTTTAAGAATCATAAGAACTCTATTGCTACGATAGGTAGACATTTGCAAACCCTATTTCCTTGCAAGGAAGAGTCGCTTTTACATTCATATGAAGTGTAGACGAGGAATACATAACACTTCGCAAATCATATTATATCTTACCATGAAACATAGAAATGAGATGCGATATCGCGTTTTAAGAAGAGTTAGAACTCCATTGCTACGATACGTAGTCATCTGCAGACGCTATTTCCTTGCAAGGAAGTGTCGCATTCACATTCATTTGAAGTGTAGACGAGGAATACATGACACTTCGCAAATCATATTATATCTTACCATGAAGCATAGAATTGAGATGCGATATCGCGTTTTGAGAAGCATTAGAAATCTATTGCTACGATAGGTAGACATCTGCAAACGCTATTTCCTTGCAAGGAAGTGTCGCATTTACATTCATATGAAGTGTAGACGAGGAATACATGACACTTCGCAAATCATATTATATCTTACCATGAAACATAGAAATGAGATGCGATATCGGGTTTTAGGTATCATAAGAACTCCATTGCTACGATACGTAGACATCTGCAAACGCTATTTCCTGGCAAGGAAGTGTCGCATTTACATTCATTTGAATCGTAGACGAGGAATGCATAACACTTCTCAATGAATATTATATCTTATCATGAAACATAGATATGAGATGCAATATCGCGTTTTAAGAAGCACTAGAACTCTATTGCTACGATAGGTAGACATCTGCAAACGCTATTTCCTTGCAAGGAAGTGTCGCATTTACATTCATATGAAGTGTAGACGAGGAATACATGACACTTCGCAAATCATATTATATCTTACCATAAACCATAGAAATAAGATGCGATATCGCGTTTCAAGAATCATAAGAACTCTATTGCTGCGATACGTAGACATCTGCAGACGCTATTTCCTTGCAAGGAAGTGTCGCATTTACATTCATTTGAAGTGTAGACGAGGAATACATGACACTTCGCAAATCATATTATATCTTACCATAAACCATAGAAATGAGATGCGATATCGCGTTTTAGAAATCATAAGAACTCTATTGCTACGATACGTAGACATCTGCAGACGCTATTTCCTAGCGAGGAAGTGTCGCATTCACATTCATTTGAAGTGTAGACGAGGAATACATAACAGTTCGCAAATCATATTATTTCTTACCATGAAACATAGAAATGAGATGCGATATCGCGTTTTAAGTATCGTAAGAACTCCATTGCTACGATACGTAGACATCTGCAAACGCTGTTTCCTTGCAAGGAAGTGTCGCATTTACGTTCATTTGAATCGTAGACGAGGAATGCATAACACTTCGCAATGAATATTATATCTTATCATGAAACAAAAATATGAAATGCAATATCTCGTTTTAAGAAGCATTTGAACTCTATTGCTACGATACCTAGACATCTGCAGACGCTATTTCCTAACAAGGAAGTGTCGCATTTACATTCATTTGAAGTGTAGACGAGGAATACATTGCACTTCGCAAATCATATTATATCTTACCATGAAACATAGAAATGAGATGCGATATCGCGTTTTAAGAAGCATTAGATATCTATTGCTACGATACGTAGACATCTGCAAACGCTATTTCTTTGCAAGGAAGTCTCGCATTTACATTGATTTGTAGTGCAGACGAGGAATACATAACACTTCGCAAATCATATTATATCTTACCATGAAACATAGGAATGGGATGCGATATCGCGTTTTAAGTAGCATTAGAAATCTATCGCTACGATACCTAGACATCTGCAGGCGCTATTTCCTAGCAAGGAAGTGTCGCATTTACATTCATTTGAAGTGTAGACGAGGAATACATAACACTTCGCAAATCATATTATATCTTACCATGAAACATAGAAATGAGATGCGATATCGCGTTTTAAGAATCATAAGATCACTATTGCTACGATACGTAGACATCTGCAAACGCTATATCCTAGCGAGGAAGTGTCGCATTCACATTCATTTGAAGTGTAGACTAGGAATACATAACACATCGCAAATCATATTATTTCTTACCATGAAACATAGAAATGAGTTGCGATATCGCGTTTTAAGAATCATAAGAACTCTATTGCTACGATAGGTAGACATCTGCAAACGCTATTTCCTAGCAAGGAAGAGTCGCTTTTACATTCATTTGAAGTGTAGACGAGGAATACATAACACTCCGCAAATCATATTATATCTTACCATGAAACATAGAAATGAGATGCGATATCGCGTTTTAAGAAGCATTAGAACTCTATTGCTACGATAGGTAGACATCTGCAAACGCTATTTCCTTGCAAGGAAGTGTCGCATTTACATTCATTTGAATCGTAGACGAGGAATGCATAACACTTCGCAAATCACATTATATCTTGCCATGAAACATAGAAATGAGATTCGATATCGCGTTTTAAGAATCATAAGAACTCTATTGCTACGATACGTAGACATCTGCAAACGCTATTTCTTTGCAAGGAAGAGTCGCATTTACATTCATTTGAAGTGTAGACGAGGAATACATAACACTTCGCAAATCATATTATATCTTACCATGAAACATAGAAATGAGATGCGATATCGCGTTTTAAGAAGCATTAGAACTCTATTGCTACGATACGTAGACATCTGCAACCGCTATTTCCTAGCAAGGAAGTGTCGCATTTACATTCATTTGAAGTGTAGACGAGGAATACATAACACTTCGCAAATCATATTATATCTTACCATGAAACATAGAAATGAGATGCGATATCGCGTTTTAAGAATCATAAGATCACTATTGCTACGATACGTAGACATCTGCAAACGCTATTTCCTAGCGAGGAAGTGTCGCATTCACATTCATTTGAAGTGTAGACTAGGAATACATAACACATCGCAAATCATATTATTTCTTACCATGAAACATAGAAATGAGTTGCGATATCGCGTTTTAAGAATCATAAGAACTCTATTGCTACGATAGGTAGACATCTGCAAACGCTATTTCCTAGCAAGGAAGAGTCGCTTTTACATTCATTTGAAGCGTAGACGAGGAATACATAACACTCCGCAATGAATATTATATCTTATCATGAAACATAGATATGAGATGCAATATCTCGTTTCAAGAAGCATTTGAACTCTATTGCTTCGATACGTAGACATCTGCAAACGCTATTTAATTGCAAGGAAGTATCGCATTTACATTCGTTTGAAGTGTAAACGAGGAATACATGACATTTCGCAAATCATATTATATCTTACCATGAAACATAGAAATGAGATGCGATATCGCGTTTTAAGAAGCATTAGAAATCTATTGCTACGATACGTAGACATCTGCAAACGCTATTTCCTTGCAAGGAAGTGTCGCATTTACATTCATTTGAATCGTAGACGAGGAATGCATAACACTTCGCAAATCACATTATATCTTGCCATGAAACATAGAAATGAGATTCGATATCGCGTTTTAAGAATCATAAGAACTCTATTGCTACGATACGTAGACATCTGCAAACGCTATTTCTTTGCAAGGAAGAGTCGCATTTACATTCATTTGAAGTGTAGACGAGGAATACATAACACTTCGCAAATCATATTATATCTTACCATGAAACATAGAAATGAGATGCGATATCGCGTTTTAAGAAGCATTAGAACTCTATTGCTACGATACGTAGACATCTGCAACCGCTATTTCCTAGCAAGGAAGTGTCGCATTTACATTCATTTGAAGTGTAGACGAGGAATACATAACACTTCGCAAATCATATTATATCTTACCATGAAACATAGAAATGAGATGCGATATCGCGTTTTAAGAATCATAAGATCACTATTGCTACGATACGTAGACATCTGCAAACGCTATTTCCTAGCGAGGAAGTGTCGCATTCACATTCATTTGAAGTGTAGACTAGGAATACATAACACATCGCAAATCATATTATTTCTTACCATGAAACATAGAAATGAGTTGCGATATCGCGTTTTAAGAATCATAAGAACTCTATTGCTACGATAGGTAGACATCTGCAAACGCTATTTCCTAGCAAGGAAGAGTCGCTTTTACATTCATTTGAAGCGTAGACGAGGAATACATAACACTCCGCAATGAATATTATATCTTATCATGAAACATAGATATGAGATGCAATATCTCGTTTCAAGAAGCATTTGAACTCTATTGCTTCGATACGTAGACATCTGCAAACGCTATTTAATTGCAAGGAAGTATCGCATTTACATTCGTTTGAAGTGTAAACGAGGAATACATGACATTTCGCAAATCATATTATATCTTACCATGAAACATAGAAATGAGATGCGATATCGCGTTTTAAGAAGCATTAGAACTCTATCGCTACGATACCTAGACATCTGCAGACGCTATTTCCTTGCAAGGAAGTGTCGCATTTACATTCATTTGAATTGTAGACGAGGAATACATAACACTTCGCAAATCATATTATATCTTACCATGAAACATAGAAATGAGATAGGATATCGCGTTTTAAGAATCATAAGAACACTATTGCTACGATACCTAGACATCTGCAGACGCTATTTTCTAGCAAGGAAGTGTTGCATTTACATTCATTTGAAGTGTAGACGAGGAATACATGACACTTCGCAAATCATATTATATCTTACCATGAACCATAGAAATGAGATGCGATATCGCGTTTTAAGAAGCATTAGAAATCTATTGCTACGATACGTAGACATCTGCAAACGCTATTTCCTTGCTAGGAAGTGTCGCATTTACATTCATTTGAAGTGTAGACGAGGAATACATGACACTTCGCAAATCATATTATATCTTACCATGAAACATAGAAATGAGATGCGATATCGCGTTTTAAGAATCATAAGAACTCTATTGCTACGATAGGTAGACATTTGCAAACCCTATTTCCTTGCAAGGAAGAGTCGCTTTTACATTCATATGAAGTGTAGACGAGGAATACATAACACTTCGCAAATCATATTATATCTTACCATGAAACATAGAAATGAGATGCGATATCGCGTTTTAAGAAGAGTTAGAACTCCATTGCTACGATACGTAGTCATCTGCAGACGCTATTTCCTTGCAAGGAAGTGTCGCATTTACATTCATTTGAAGTGTAGACGAGAAATACATGACACTTCGCAAATCATATTATATCTTACCATAAACCATAGAAATGAGATGCGATATCGCGTTTTAAGAATCATAAGAACTCTATTACTACGATACCTAGACATCTGCAAACGCTATTTCCTAGCGAGGAAGTGTCGCATTCACATTCATTTGAAGTGTAGACGAGGAATACATGACACTTCGCAAATCATATTATATCTTACCATGAAGCATAGAATTGAGATGCGATATCGCGTTTTGAGAAGCATTAGAAATCTATTGCTACGATAGGTAGACATCTGCAAACGCTATTTCCTTGCAAGGAAGTGTCGCATTTACATTCATATGAAGTGTAGACGAGGAATACATGACACTTCGCAAATCATATTATATCTTACCATGAAACATAGAAATGAGATGCGATATCGGGTTTTAGGTATCATAAGAACTCCATTGCTACGATACGTAGACATCTGCAAACGCTATTTCCTGGCAAGGAAGTGTCGCATTTACATTCATTTGAATCGTAGACGAGGAATGCATAACACTTCTCAATGAATATTATATCTTATCATGAAACATAGATATGAGATGCAATATCGCGTTTTAAGAAGCACTAGAACTCTATTGCTACGATAGGTAGACATCTGCAAACGCTATTTCCTTGCAAGGAAGTGTCGCATTTACATTCATATGAAGTGTAGACGAGGAATACATGACACTTCGCAAATCATATTATATCTTACCATAAACCATAGAAATAAGATGCGATATCGCGTTTCAAGAATCATAAGAACTCTATTGCTGCGATACGTAGACATCTGCAGACGCTATTTCCTTGCAAGGAAGTGTCGCATTTACATTCATTTGAAGTGTAGACGAGGAATACATGACACTTCGCAAATCATATTATATCTTACCATAAACCATAGAAATGAGATGCGATATCGCGTTTTAGAAATCATAAGAACTCTATTGCTACGATACGTAGACATCTGCAGACGCTATTTCCTAGCGAGGAAGTGTCGCATTCACATTCATTTGAAGTGTAGACGAGGAATACATAACAGTTCGCAAATCATATTATTTCTTACCATGAAACATAGAAATGAGATGCGATATCGCGTTTTAAGTATCGTAAGAACTCCATTGCTACGATACGTAGACATCTGCAAACGCTGTTTCCTTGCAAGGAAGTGTCGCATTTACGTTCATTTGAATCGTAGACGAGGAATGCATAACACTTCGCAATGAATATTATATCTTATCATGAAACAAAAATATGAAATGCAATATCTCGTTTTAAGAAGCATTTGAACTCTACTGCTACGATACCTAGACATCTGCAGACGCTATTTCCTAACAAGGAAGTGTCGCATTTACATTCATTTGAAGTGTAGACGAGGAATACATTGCACTTCGCAAATCATATTATATCTTACCATGAAACATAGAAATGAGATGCGATATCGCGTTTTAAGAAGCATTAGATATCTATTGCTACGATACGTAGACATCTGCAAACGCTATTTCTTTGCAAGGAAGTCTCGCATTTACATTGATTTGTAGTGCAGACGAGGAATACATAACACTTCGCAAATCATATTATATCTTACCATGAAACATAGGAATGAGATGCGATATCGCGTTTTAAGTAGCATTAGAAATCTATCGCTACGATACCTAGACATCTGCAGGCGCTATTTCCTAGCAAGGAAGTGTCGGATTTACATTCATTTGAAGTGTAGACGAGGAATACATAACACTTCGCAAATCATATTATATCTTACCATGAAACATAGAAATGAGATGCGATATCGCGTTTTAAGAATCATAAGATCACTATTGCTACGATACGTAGACATCTGCAAACGCTATATCCTAGCGAGGAAGTGTCGCATTCACATTCATTTGAAGTGTAGACTAGGAATACATAACACATCGCAAATCATATTATTTCTTACCATGAAACATAGATATGAGTTGCGATATCGCGTTTTAAGAATCATAAGAACTCTATTGCTACGATAGGTAGACATCTGCAAACGCTATTTCCTAGCAAGGAAGAGTCGCTTTTACATTCATTTGAAGTGTAGACGAGGAATACATAACACTCCGCAAATCATATTATATCTTACCATGAAACATAGAAATGAGATGCGATATCGCGTTTTAAGAAGCATTAGAACTCTATTGCTACGATAGGTAGACATCTGCAAACGCTATTTCCTTGCAAGGAAGTGTCGCATTTACATTCATTTGAATCGTAGACGAGGAATGCATAACACTTCGCAAATCACATTATATCTTGCCATGAAACATAGAAATGAGATTCGATATCGCGTTTTAAGAATCATAAGAACTCTATTGCTACGATACGTAGACATCTGCAAACGCTATTTCTTTGCAAGGAAGAGTCGCATTTACATTCATTTGAAGTGTAGACGAGGAATACATAGCACTTCGCAAATCATATTATATCTTACCATGAAACATAGAAATGAGATGCGATATCGCGTTTTAAGAAGCATTAGAACTCTATTGCTACGATACGTAGACATCTGCAACCGCTATTTCCTAGCAAGGAAGTGTCGCATTTACATTCATTTGAAGTGTAGACGAGGAATACATAACACTTCGCAAATCATATTATATCTTACCATGAAACATAGAAATGAGATGCGATATCGCGTTTTAAGAATCATAAGATCACTATTGCTACGATACGTAGACATCTGCAAACGCTATTTCCTAGCGAGGAAGTGTCGCATTCACATTCATTTGAAGTGTAGACTAGGAATACATAACACATCGCAAATCATATTATTTCTTACCATGAAACATAGAAATGAGTTGCGATATCGCGTTTTAAGAATCATAAGAACTCTATTGCTACGATAGGTAGACATCTGCAAACGCTATTTCCTAGCAAGGAAGAGTCGCTTTTACATTCATTTGAAGCGTAGACGAGGAATACATAACACTCCGCAATGAATATTATATCTTATCATGAAACATAGATATGAGATGCAATATCTCGTTTCAAGAAGCATTTGAACTCTATTGCTTCGATACGTAGACATCTGCAAACGCTATTTAATTGCAAGGAAGTATCGCATTTACATTCGTTTGAAGTGTAAACGAGGAATACATGACATTTCGCAAATCATATTATATCTTACCATGAAACATAGAAATGAGATGCGATATCGCGTTTTAAGAAGCATTAGAAATCTATTGCTACGATACGTAGACATCTGCAAACGCTATTTCCTTGCAAGGAAGTGTCGCATTTACATTCATTTGAATCGTAGACGAGGAATGCATAACACTTCGCAAATCACATTATATCTTGCCATGAAACATAGAAATGAGATTCGATATCGCGTTTTAAGAATCATAAGAACTCTATTGCTACGATACGTAGACATCTGCAAACGCTATTTCTTTGCAAGGAAGAGTCGCATTTACATTCATTTGAAGTGTAGACGAGGAATACATAACACTTCGCAAATCATATTATATCTTACCATGAAACATAGAAATGAGATGCGATATCGCGTTTTAAGAAGCATTAGAACTCTATTGCTACGATACGTAGACATCTGCAACCGCTATTTCCTAGCAAGGAAGTGTCGCATTTACATTCATTTGAAGTGTAGACGAGGAATACATAACACTTCGCAAATCATATTATATCTTACCATGAAACATAGAAATGAGATGCGATATCGCGTTTTAAGAATCATAAGATCACTATTGCTACGATACGTAGACATCTGCAAACGCTATTTCCTAGCGAGGAAGTGTCGCATTCACATTCATTTGAAGTGTAGACTAGGAATACATAACACATCGCAAATCATATTATTTCTTACCATGAAACATAGAAATGAGTTGCGATATCGCGTTTTAAGAATCATAAGAACTCTATTGCTACGATAGGTAGACATCTGCAAACGCTATTTCCTAGCAAGGAAGAGTCGCTTTTACATTCATTTGAAGCGTAGACGAGGAATACATAACACTCCGCAATGAATATTATATCTTATCATGAAACATAGATATGAGATGCAATATCTCGTTTCAAGAAGCATTTGAACTCTATTGCTTCGATACGTAGACATCTGCAAACGCTATTTAATTGCAAGGAAGTATCGCATTTACATTCGTTTGAAGTGTAAACGAGGAATACATGACATTTCGCAAATCATATTATATCTTACCATGAAACATAGAAATGAGATGCGATATCGCGTTTTAAGAAGCATTAGAAATCTATTGCTACGATACGTAGACATCTGCAAACGCTATTTCTTTGCAAGGAAGTGTCGCATTTACATTCCTTTGAAGTGTAGACGAGGAATACATAACACTTCGCAAATCATATTATATCTTACCATAAAACCTAGAAATGAGATGCGATATCGCGTTTTAAGAATCATAAGAACTCTATTGCTACGATACGTAGACATCTGCAAACGCTATTTCCTTGCAAGGAAGTGTCGCATTTACGTTCATTTGAATCGTAGACGAGGAATACATAACACTTCGCAAATCATATTATATCTTACCATGAAACATAGAAATGAGATACGATATCGCGTTTTAAGAATCATAAGAACACTATTGCTACGATACGTAGACATCTGCAATCGCTATTTCCTAGCGAGGAAGTGTCGCATTCACATTCACTTGAAGTGTAGACGAGGAATACATAACACTTCGCAAATCATATTATATCTTACCATGAAACATAGAAATGAGTTGCGATATCGCGTTTTAAGAATCATAAGAACTCTATTGCTACGATACGTAGACATCTGCAGACGCTATTTCCTTGCAAGGAAGTGTCTCATTTACATTCATTTGAAGTGTAGACGAGGAATACATAACACTTGGCAAATCATATTATATCTTACCATGAAACATAGAAATGGGATGCGATATCGCGTTTTAAGAAGCATTAGAACTCTATCGCTACGATACCTAGGCATCTGCAGACGCTATTTCCCAGCAAGGAAGTGTCGCATTTACATTCATTTGAAGTGTAGACGAGGAATACATGACACTTCGCAAATCATATTATATCTTACCATGAAACATGGAAATGAGATGCGATATCGCGTTTTAAGTATCATAAGAACTCCATTGCTACGATACGTAGACATCTGCAAACGCTATTTCCTTGCAAGGAAGTGTCGCATTTACGTTCATTTGAATCGTAGACGAGGAATACATAACACTTCGCAAATCATATTATATCTTACCATGAAACATAGAAATGGGACGCGATATCGCGTTTTAAGTATCATAAGAACTCCATTGCTACGATACGTAGACATCTGCAAACGCTATTTCCTTGCAAGGAAGTGTCGCATTTACGTTCATTTGAATCGTAGACGAGGAATACATGACACTTCGCAGATCATATTATATCTTACCATTAAACATAGAAATGAGATACGATATCGCGTTTTAAGAATCATAAGAACACTATTGCTATGATACGTAGACATCTGCAAGCGCTATTTCCTAGCGAGGAAGTGTAGCATTCACATTCATTTGAAGTGTAGACGAGGAATACATAACACTTCGCAAATCATATTATATTTTACCATGAAACATAGAAATGAGATGCGATATCGCGTTTTAAGAAGCATTAGAACTCTATCGATACGATACCTAGACATCTGCAGACGCTATTTCCTAGCAAGGAAGTGTCACATTTACATTCATTCGAATTGTAGACGAGGAATACATAACACTTCGCAAATCATATTATATATTACCATGAAACATAGAAATGAGATGCGATATCGCGTTTTAAGTATCATAAGAACTCCATTGCTACGATACGTAGACATCTGCAAACGCTATTTCCTTGCAAAGAAGTGTCGCATTTACGTTCATTTGAATCGTAGACGAGGAATGCATAACACTTCGCAATGAATATTATATCTTATCATGAAACATAGATATGAGATGCAATATCTCGTTTTAAGAAGCATTTGAACACTATTGCTTCGATACGTAGACATCTGCAAACGCTATTTAATTGCAAGGAAGTATCGCATTTACATTCGTTTGAAGTGTAGACGAGGAATACATGACACTTCGCAAATCATATTACATCTTACCATAAACCATAGAAATGAGATGCGATATCGCATTTTAAGAAGCATTAGAAATCTATTGCTACGATACGTAGACATCTGCAAACGCTATTTCTTTGCAAGGAAGTGTCGCATTTACAATCATATGAAGTGTAGACGAGGAATACATAACACTTCGCAAATCATATTATATCTTACCATGAAACATAGAAATGAGATGCGATATCGCGTTTTAAGAAGCATTAGAACACTATCGCTACGATACCTGGACATCTGCAGACGCTATTTCCTTTCAAGGAAGTGTCGCATTTACATTCATTTGAAGTGTAGACGAGGAGTACATAACACTTCGCAAATCATTTTATATCTTACCATGAAACATAGAAATGAGATGCGATATCGCGGTTTTAAGAATCATAAGAACTCTATTGCTACGATACGTAGACATCTGCAAACGCTCTTTCCTTGCAAGGAAGTGTCGCATTAGCATTCATTTGAAGTGTAGACGAGGAATACATAACACTTCGCAAATCATATTATACCTTACCATGAAACATAGAAATGAGATGCGATATCGCGGTTTAAGAAGCATTAGAACTCTATCGCTACGATACCTAGACATCTGCAGACGCTATTTCCTTGCAAGGAAGTGTCGCATTTACATTCATTTGAATTGTAGACGAGGAATACATAACACTTCGCAAATCATATTATATCTTACCATGAAACATAGAAATGAGATAGGATATCGCGTTTTAAGAATCATAAGAACACTATTGCTACGATACCTAGACATCTGCAGACGCTATTTTCTAGCAAGGAAGTGTTGCATTTACATTCATTTGAAGTGTAGACGAGGAATACATGACACTTCGCAAATCATATTATATCTTACCATGAACCATAGAAATGAGATGCGATATCGCGTTTTAAGAAGCATTAGAAATCTATTGCTACGATACGTAGACATCTGCAAACGCTATTTCCTTGCTAGGAAGTGTCGCATTTACATTCATTTGAAGTGTAGACGAGGAATACATGACACTTCGCAAATCATATTATATCTTACCATGAAACATAGAAATGAGATGCGATATCGCGTTTTAAGAATCATAAGAACTCTATTGCTACGATAGGTAGACATTTGCAAACCCTATTTCCTTGCAAGGAAGAGTCGCTTTTACATTCATATGAAGTGTAGACGAGGAATACATAACACTTCGCAAATCATATTATATCTTACCATGAAACATAGAAATGAGATGCGATATCGCGTTTTAAGAAGAGTTAGAACTCCATTGCTACGATACGTAGTCATCTGCAGACGCTATTTCCTTGCAAGGAAGTGTCGCATTTACATTCATTTGAAGTGTAGACGAGAAATACATGACACTTCGCAAATCATATTATATCTTACCATAAACCATAGAAATGAGATGCGATATCGCGTTTTAAGAATCATAAGAACTCTATTACTACGATACCTAGACATCTGCAAACGCTATTTCCTAGCGAGGAAGTGTCGCATTCACATTCATTTGAAGTGTAGACGAGGAATACATGACACTTCGCAAATCATATTATATCTTACCATGAAGCATAGAATTGAGATGCGATATCGCGTTTTGAGAAGCATTAGAAATCTATTGCTACGATACGTAGACATCTGCAAACGCTATTTCCTTTCAAGGAAGTGTCGCATTTACATTCATTTGAAGTGTAGACGAGGAGTACATAACACTTCGCAAATCATTTTATATCTTACCATGAAACATAGAAATGAGATGCGATATCGCGGTTTTAAGAATCATAAGAACTCTATTGCTACGATACGTAGACATCTGCAAACGCTCTTTCCTTGCAAGGAAGTGTCGCATTAGCATTCATTTGAAGTGTAGACGAGGAATACATAACACTTCGCAAATCATATTATACCTTACCATGAAACATAGAAATGAGATGCGATATCGCGGTTTAAGAAGCATTAGAACTCTATCGCTACGATACCTAGACATCTGCAGACGCTATTTCCTAGCAAGGAAGTGTCGCATTTACATTCATTTGAATTGTAGACGAGGAATACATAACACTTCGCAAATCATATTATATCTTACCATGAAACATAGAAATGAGATAGGATATCGCGTTTTAAGAATCATAAGAACACTATTGCTACGATACCTAGACATCTGCAGACGCTATTTTCTAGCAAGGAAGTGTTGCATTTACATTCATTTGAAGTGTAGACGAGGAATACATGACACTTCGCAAATCATATTATATCTTACCATGAACCATAGAAATGAGATGCGATATCGCGTTTTAAGAAGCATTAGAAATCTATTGCTACGATACGTCGACATCTGCAAACGCTATTTCCTTGCTAGGAAGTGTCGCATTTACATTCATTTGAAGTGCAGACGAGGAATACATGACACTTCGCAAATCATATTATATCTTACCATGAAACATAGAAATGAGATGCGATATCGCGTTTTAAGAATCATAAGAACTCTATTGCTACGATAGGTAGACATTTGCAAACCCTATTTCCTTGCAAGGAAGAGTCGCTTTTACATTCATATGAAGTGTAGACGAGGAATACATAACACTTCGCAAATCATATTATATCTTACCATGAAACATAGAAATGAGATGCGATATCGCGTTTTAAGAAGAGTTAGAACTCCATTGCTACGATACGTAGTCATCTGCAGACGCTATTTCCTTGCAAGGAAGTGTCGCATTTACATTCATTTGAAGTGTAGACGAGAAATACATGACACTTCGCAAATCATATTATATCTTACCATAAACCATAGAAATGAGATGCGATATCGCGTTTTAAGAATCATAAGAACTCTATTACTACGATACCTAGACATCTGCAAACGCTATTTCCTAGCGAGGAAGTGTCGCATTCACATTCATTTGAAGTGTAGACGAGGAATACATGACACTTCGCAAATCATATTATATCTTACCATGAAGCATAGAATTGAGATGCGATATCGCGTTTTGAGAAGCATTAGAAATCTATTGCTACGATACGTAGACATCTGCAAACGCTATTTCCTTGCTAGGAAGTGTCGCATTTACATTCATTTGAAGTGTAGACGAGGAATACATGACACCTCGCAAATCATATTATATCTTACCATAAACCATAGAAATGAGATGCGATATCGCGTTTTAAGAATCATAGGAACTCTATTACTACGATACCTAGACACCTGCAAACGCTATTTCCTAGCGAGGAAGTGTCGCGTTTACATTCATTTGAAGTGTAGACGAGTAATACATGTCACTTCGCAAATCATATTATATCTTACCATGAAACATGGAAATGAGTTGCGATATCGCGTTTTAAGAATCATAAGAACTCTATTACTACGATACCTAGACATCAGCAAACGCTCTTTCCTAGCGAGGAAGTGTCGCATTCACATTCATTTGAAGTGTAGACGAGGAATACATAACACTTCGCAAATCATATTATATCTTACCATGAAACATAGAAATGAGATGCGATATCGCGTTTTAAGAAGCATTAGAACTCTATCGCTACGATACCTAGGCATCTGCAGACGCTATTTCCCAGCAAGGAAGTGTCGCATTTACATTCATTTGAAGTGTAGACGAGGAATACATAACACTTCGCAAATCATATTATATCTTACCATGAAACATAGAAATGAGATGCGATATCGCGTTTTAAGAAGCATTAGAACTCTATCGCTACGATACATAGGCATCTGCAGACGCTATTTCCCAGCAAGGAAGTGTTGCATTTACATTCATTTGAAGTGTAGACGAGGAATACATGACACTCCGCAAATCATATTATATCTTACCATGAAACATGGAAATGAGATGCGATATCGCGTTTTAAGAATCATAAGAACTCTATTGCTACGATAGGTAGACATTTGCAAACGCTATTTCCTTGCAAGGAAGTGTCGCTTTTACATTCATATGAAGTGTAGACGAGGAATACATGACACTTCGCAAATCATATTACATCTTACCATAAACCATAGAAATGAGATGCGATATCGCATTTTAAGAAGCATTAGATATCTATTGCTACGATACGTAGACATCTGCAAACGCTATTTCTATGCAAGGAAGTGTCGCATTTACAATCATATGAAGTGTAGACGAGGAATACATAACACTTCGCAAATCATATTATATCTTACCATGAAACATAGAAATGAGATGCGATATCGCGTTTTAAGAAGCATTAGAACACTATCGCTACGATACCTGGACATCTGCAGACGCTATATCCTTTCAAGGAAGTGTCGCATTTACATTCATTTGAAGTGTAGACGAGGAGTACATAACACTTCGCAAATCATTTTATATCTTACCATGAAACATAGAAATGAGATGCGATATCGCGGTTTTAAGAATCATAAGAACTCTATTGCTACGATACGTAGACATCTGCAAACGCTCTTTCCTTGCAAGGAAGTGTCGCATTAGCATTCATTTGAAGTGTAGACGAGGAATACATAACACTTCGCAAATCATATTATACCTTACCATGAAACATAGAAATGAGATGCGATATCGCGGTTTAAGAAGCATTAGAACTCTATCGCTACGATACCTAGACATCTGCAGACGCTATTTCCTAGCAAGGAAGTGTCGCATTTACATTCATTTGAATTGTAGACGAGGAATACATAACACTTCGCAAATCATATTATATCTTACCATGAAACATAGAAATGAGATAGGATATCGCGTTTTAAGAATCATAAGAACACTATTGCTACGATACCTAGACATCTGCAGACGCTATTTTCTAGCAAGGAAGTGTTGCATTTACATTCATTTGAAGTGTAGACGAGGAATACATGACACTTCGCAAATCATATTATATCTTACCATGAACCATAGAAATGAGATGCGATATCGCGTTTTAAGAAGCATTAGAAATCTATTGCTACGATACGTCGACATCTGCAAACGCTATTTCCTTGCTAGGAAGTGTCGCATTTACATTCATTTGAAGTGCAGACGAGGAATACATGACACTTCGCAAATCATATTATATCTTACCATGAAACATAGAAATGAGATGCGATATCGCGTTTTAAGAATCATAAGAACTCTATTGCTACGATAGGTAGACATTTGCAAACCCTATTTCCTTGCAAGGAAGAGTCGCTTTTACATTCATATGAAGTGTAGACGAGGAATACATAACACTTCGCAAATCATATTATATCTTACCATGAAACATAGAAATGAGATGCGATATCGCGTTTTAAGAAGAGTTAGAACTCCATTGCTACGATACGTAGTCATCTGCAGACGCTATTTCCTTGCAAGGAAGTGTCGCATTTACATTCATTTGAAGTGTAGACGAGAAATACATGACACTTCGCAAATCATATTATATCTTACCATAAACCATAGAAATGAGATGCGATATCGCGTTTTAAGAATCATAAGAACTCTATTACTACGATACCTAGACATCTGCAAACGCTATTTCCTAGCGAGGAAGTGTCGCATTCACATTCATTTGAAGTGTAGACGAGGAATACATGACACTTCGCAAATCATATTATATCTTACCATGAAGCATAGAATTGAGATGCGATATCGCGTTTTGAGAAGCATTAGAAATCTATTGCTACGATACGTAGACATCTGCAAACGCTATTTCCTTGCTAGGAAGTGTCGCATTTACATTCATTTGAAGTGTAGACGAGGAATACATGACACCTCGCAAATCATATTATATCTTACCATAAACCATAGAAATGAGATGCGATATCGCGTTTTAAGAATCATAGGAACTCTATTACTACGATACCTAGACACCTGCAAACGCTATTTCCTAGCGAGGAAGTGTCGCGTTTACATTCATTTGAAGTGTAGACGAGTAATACATGTCACTTCGCAAATCATATTATATCTTACCATGAAACATGGAAATGAGTTGCGATATCGCGTTTTAAGAATCATAAGAACTCTATTACTACGATACCTAGACATCTGCAAACGCTCTTTCCTAGCGAGGAAGTGTCGCATTCACATTCATTTGAAGTGTAGACGAGGAATACATAACACTTCGCAAATCATATTATATCTTACCATGAAACATAGAAATGAGATGCGATATCGCGTTTTAAGAAGCATTAGAACTCTATCGCTACGATACCTAGGCATCTGCAGACGCTATTTCCCAGCAAGGAAGTGTCGCATTTACATTCATTTGAAGTGTAGACGAGGAATACATAACACTTCGCAAATCATATTATATCTTACCATGAAACATAGAAATGAGATGCGATATCGCGTTTTAAGAAGCATTAGAACTCTATCGCTACGATACATAGGCATCTGCAGACGCTATTTCCCAGCAAGGAAGTGTCGCATTTACATTCATTTGAAGTGTAGACGAGGAATACATGACACTCCGCAAATCATATTATATCTTACCATGAAACATGGAAATGAGATGCGATATCGCGTTTTAAGAATCATAAGAACTCTATTGCTACGATAGGTAGACATTTGCAAACGCTATTTCCTTGCAAGGAAGTGTCGCTTTTACATTCATATGAAGTGTAGACGAGGAATACATGACACTTCGCAAATCATATTACATCTTACCATAAACCATAGAAATGAGATGCGATATCGCATTTTAAGAAGCATTAGATATCTATTACTACGATACCTAGACATCTGCAAACGCTATTTCCTAGCGAGGAAGTGTCGCATTCACATTCATTTGAAGTGTAGACGAGGAATACATGACACTTCGCAAATCATATTATATCTTACCATGAAGCATAGAATTGAGATGCGATATCGCGTTTTGAGAAGCATTAGAAATCTATTGCTACGATACGTAGACATCTGCAAACGCTATTTCCTTTCAAGGAAGTGTCGCATTTACATTCATTTGAAGTGTAGACGAGGAGTACATAACACTTCGCAAATCATTTTATATCTTACCATGAAACATAGAAATGAGATGCGATATCGCGGTTTTAAGAATCATAAGAACTCTATTGCTACGATACGTAGACATCTGCAAACGCTCTTTCCTTGCAAGGAAGTGTCGCATTAGCATTCATTTGAAGTGTAGACGAGGAATACATAACACTTCGCAAATCATATTATACCTTACCATGAAACATAGAAATGAGATGCGATATCGCGGTTTAAGAAGCATTAGAACTCTATCGCTACGATACCTAGACATCTGCAGACGCTATTTCCTAGCAAGGAAGTGTCGCATTTACATTCATTTGAATTGTAGACGAGGAATACATAACACTTAGCAAATCATATTATATCTTACCATGAAACATAGAAATGAGATAGGATATCGCGTTTTAAGAATCATAAGAACACTATTGCTACGATACCTAGACATCTGCAGACGCTATTTTCTAGCAAGGAAGTGTTGCATTTACATTCATTTGAAGTGTAGACGAGGAATACATGACACTTCGCAAATCATATTATATCTTACCATGAACCATAGAAATGAGATGCGATATCGCGTTTTAAGAAGCATTAGAAATCTATTGCTACGATACGTAGACATCTGCAAACGCTATTTCCTTGCTAGGAAGTGTCGCATTTACATTCATTTGAAGTGTAGACGAGGAATACATGACACTTCGCAAATCATATTATATCTTACCATGAAACATGGAAATGAGTTGCGATATCGCGTTTTAAGAATCATAAGAACTCTATTACTACGATACCTAGACATCTGCAAACGCTCTTTCCTAGCGAGGAAGTGTCGCATTTACATTCATTTGAAGTGTAGACGAGGAATACATGACACTCCGCAAATCATATTATATCTTACCATGAAACATGGAAATGAGATGCGATATCGCGTTTTAAGAATCATAAGAACTCTATTGCTACGATAGGCAGACATTTGCAAACGCTATTTCCTTGCAAGGAAGTGTCGCTTTTACATTCATATGAAGTGTAGACGAGGAATACATGTCACTTCGCAAATCATATTACATCTTACCATAAACCATAGAAATGAGATGCGATATCGCGTTTTAAGAAGCATTAGAAATCTATTGCTACGATACGTAGACATCTGCAGACGCTATTTCCCAGCAAGGAAGTGTTGCATTTACATTCATTTGAAGTGTAGACGAGGAATACATGACACTCCGCAAATCATATTATATCTTACCATGAAACATGGAAATGAGATGCGATATCGCGTTTTAAGAATCATAAGAACTCTATTGCTACGATAGGTAGACATTTGCAAACGCTATTTCCTTGCAAGGAAGTGTCGCTTTTACATTCATATGAAGTGTAGACGAGGAATACATGACACTTCGCAAATCATATTACATCTTACCATAAACCATAGAAATGAGATGCGATATCGCATTTTAAGAAGCATTAGATATCTATTGCTACGATACGTAGACATCTGCAAACGCTATTTCTATGCAAGGAAGTGTCGCATTTACAATCATATGAAGTGTAGACGAGGAATACATAACACTTCGCAAATCATATTATATCTTACCATGAAACATAGAAATGAGATGCGATATCGCGTTTTAAGAAGCATTAGAACACTATCGCTACGATACCTGGACATCTGCAGACGCTATATCCTTTCAAGGAAGTGTCGCATTTACATTCATTTGAAGTGTAGACGAGGAGTACATAACACTTCGCAATTCATTTTATATCTTACCATGAAACATAGAAATGAGATGCGATATCGCGGTTTTAAGAATCATAGGAACTCTATTGCTACGATACGTAGACATCTGCAAACGCTCTTTCCTTGCAAGGAAGTGTCGCATTAGCATTCATTTGAAGTGTAGACGAGGAATACATAACACTTCGCAAATCATATTATACCTTACCATGAAACATAGAAATGAGATGCGATATCGCGGTTTAAGAAGCATTAGAACTCTATCGCTACGATACCTAGACATCTGCAGACGCTATTTCCTAGCAAGGAAGTGTCGCATTTACATTCATTTGAATTGTAGACGAGGAATACATAACACTTCGCAAATCATATTATATCTTACCATGAAACATAGAAATGAGATAGGATATCGCGTTTTAAGAATCATAAGAACACTATTGCTACGATACCTAGACATCTGCAGACGCTATTTTCTAGCAAGGAAGTGTTGCATTTACATTCATTTGAAGTGTAGACGAGGAATACATGACACTTCGCAAATCATATTATATCTTACCATGAACCATAGAAATGAGATGCGATATCGCGTTTTAAGAAGCATTAGAAATCTATTGCTACGATACGTAGACATCTGCAAACGCTATTTCCTTGCTAGGAAGTGTCGCATTTACATTCATTTGAAGTGTAGACGAGGATACATGACACTTCGCAAATCATATTATATCTTACCATGAAACATGGAAATGAGTTGCGATATCGCGTTTTAAGAATCATAAGAACTCTATTACTACGATACCTAGACATCTGCAAACGCTCTTTCCTAGCGAGGAAGTGTCGCATTTACATTCATTTGAAGTGTAGACGAGGAATACATGACACTCCGCAAATCATATTATATCTTACCATGAAACATGGAAATGAGATGCGATATCGCGTTTTAAGAATCATAAGAACTCTATTGCTACGATAGGCAGACATTTGCAAACGCTATTTCCTTGCAAGGAAGTGTCGCTTTTACATTCATATGAAGTGTAGACGAGGAATACATGTCACTTCGCAAATCATATTACATCTTACCATAAACCATAGAAATGAGATGCGATATCGCGTTTTAAGAAGCATTAGAAATCTATTGCTACGATACGTAGACATCTGCAAACGCTATTTCCTTGCTAGGAAGTGTCGCATTTACATTCATTTGAAGTGCAGACGAGGAATACATGACACTTCGCAAATCATATTATATCTTACCATGAAACATAGAAATGAGATGCGATATCGCGTTTTAAGAATCATAAGAACTCTATTGCTACGATAGGTAGACATTTGCAAACCCTATTTCCTTGCAAGGAAGAGTCGCTTTTACATTCATATGAAGTGTAGACGAGGAATACATAACACTTCGCAAATCATATTATATCTTACCATAAACCATAGAAATGAGATGCGATATCGCGCTTTAAGAATCATAGGAACTCTATTACTACGATACCTAGACACCTGCAAACGCTATTTCCTAGCGAGGAAGTGTCGCATTTACATTCATTTGAAGTGTAGACGAGTAATACATGTCACTTCGCAAATCATATTATATCTTACCATGAAACATGGAAATGAGTTGCGATATCGCGTTTTAAGAATCATAAGAACTCTATTACTACGATACCTAGACATCTGCAAACGCTCTTTCCTAGCGAGGAAGTGTCGCATTCACATTCATTTGAAGTGTAGACGAGGAATACATAACACTTCGCAAATCATATTATATCTTACCATGAAACATAGAAATGAGATGCGATATCGCGTTTTAAGAAGCATTAGAACTCTATCGCTACGATACCTAGGCATCTGCAGACGCTATTTCCCAGCAAGGAAGTGTCGCATTTACATTCATTTGAAGTGTAGACGAGGAATACATAACACTTCGCAAATCATATTATATCTTACCATGAAACATAGAAATGAGATGCGATATCGCGTTTTAAGAAGCATTAGAACTCTATCGCTACGATACATAGGCATCTGCAGACGCTATTTCCCAGCAAGGAAGTGTCGCATTTACATTCATTTGAAGTGTAGACGAGGAATACATGACACTCCGCAAATCATATTATATCTTACCATGAAACATGGAAATGAGATGCGATATCGCGTTTTAAGAATCATAAGAACTCTATTGCTACGATAGGTAGACATTTGCAAACGCTATTTCCTTGCAAGGAAGTGTCGCTTTTACATTCATATGAAGTGTAGACGAGGAATACATGACACTTCGCAAATCATATTACATCTTACCATAAACCATAGAAATGAGATGCGATATCGCATTTTAAGAAGCATTAGATATCTATTACTACGATACCTAGACATCTGCAAACGCTATTTCCTAGCGAGGAAGTGTCGCATTCACATTCATTTGAAGTGTAGACGAGGAATACATGACACTTCGCAAATCATATTATATCTTACCATGAAGCATAGAATTGAGATGCGATATCGCGTTTTGAGAAGCATTAGAAATCTATTGCTACGATACGTAGACATCTGCAAACGCTATTTCCTTTCAAGGAAGTGTCGCATTTACATTCATTTGAAGTGTAGACGAGGAGTACATAACACTTCGCAAATCATTTTATATCTTACCATGAAACATAGAAATGAGATGCGATATCGCGGTTTTAAGAATCATAAGAACTCTATTGCTACGATACGTAGACATCTGCAAACGCTCTTTCCTTGCAAGGAAGTGTCGCATTAGCATTCATTTGAAGTGTAGACGAGGAATACATAACACTTCGCAAATCATATTATACCTTACCATGAAACATAGAAATGAGATGCGATATCGCGGTTTAAGAAGCATTAGAACTCTATCGCTACGATACCTAGACATCTGCAGACGCTATTTCCTAGCAAGGAAGTGTCGCATTTACATTCATTTGAATTGTAGACGAGGAATACATAACACTTAGCAAATCATATTATATCTTACCATGAAACATAGAAATGAGATAGGATATCGCGTTTTAAGAATCATAAGAACACTATTGCTACGATACCTAGACATCTGCAGACGCTATTTTCTAGCAAGGAAGTGTTGCATTTACATTCATTTGAAGTGTAGACGAGGAATACATGACACTTCGCAAATCATATTATATCTTACCATGAACCATAGAAATGAGATGCGATATCGCGTTTTAAGAAGCATTAGAAATCTATTGCTACGATACGTAGACATCTGCAAACGCTATTTCCTTGCTAGGAAGTGTCGCATTTACATTCATTTGAAGTGTAGACGAGGAATACATGACACTTCGCAAATCATATTATATCTTACCATGAAACATGGAAATGAGTTGCGATATCGCGTTTTAAGAATCATAAGAACTCTATTACTACGATACCTAGACATCTGCAAACGCTCTTTCCTAGCGAGGAAGTGTCGCATTTACATTCATTTGAAGTGTAGACGAGGAATACATGACACTCCGCAAATCATATTATATCTTACCATGAAACATGGAAATGAGATGCGATATCGCGTTTTAAGAATCATAAGAACTCTATTGCTACGATAGGCAGACATTTGCAAACGCTATTTCCTTGCAAGGAAGTGTCGCTTTTACATTCATATGAAGTGTAGACGAGGAATACATGTCACTTCGCAAATCATATTACATCTTACCATAAACCATAGAAATGAGATGCGATATCGCGTTTTAAGAAGCATTAGAAATCTATTGCTACGATACGTAGACATCTGCAGACGCTATTTCCCAGCAAGGAAGTGTTGCATTTACATTCATTTGAAGTGTAGACGAGGAATACATGACACTCCGCAAATCATATTATATCTTACCATGAAACATGGAAATGAGATGCGATATCGCGTTTTAAGAATCATAAGAACTCTATTGCTACGATAGGTAGACATTTGCAAACGCTATTTCCTTGCAAGGAAGTGTCGCTTTTACATTCATATGAAGTGTAGACGAGGAATACATGACACTTCGCAAATCATATTACATCTTACCATAAACCATAGTAATGAGATGCGATATCGCATTTTAAGAAGCATTAGATATCTATTGCTACGATACGTAGACATCTGCAAACGCTATTTCTATGCAAGGAAGTGTCGCATTTACAATCATATGAAGTGTAGACGAGGAATACATAACACTTCGCAAATCATATTATATCTTACCATGAAACATAGAAATGAGATGCGATATCGCGTTTTAAGAAGCATTAGAACACTATCGCTACGATACCTGGACATCTGCAGACGCTATATCCTTTCAAGGAAGTGTCGCATTTACATTCATTTGAAGTGTAGACGAGGAGTACATAACACTTCGCAATTCATTTTATATCTTACCATGAAACATAGAAATGAGATGCGATATCGCGGTTTTAAGAATCATAGGAACTCTATTGCTACGATACGTAGACATCTGCAAACGCTCTTTCCTTGCAAGGAAGTGTCGCATTAGCATTCATTTGAAGTGTAGACGAGGAATACATAACACTTCGCAAATCATATTATACCTTACCATGAAACATAGAAATGAGATGCGATATCGCGGTTTAAGGAGCATTAGAACTCTATCGCTACGATACCTAGACATCTGCAGACGCTATTTCCTAGCAAGGAAGTGTCGCATTTACATTCATTTGAATTGTAGACGAGGAATACATAACACTTCGCAAATCATATTATATCTTACCATGAAACATAGAAATGAGATAGGATATCGCGTTTTAAGAATCATAAGAACACTATTGCTACGATACCTAGACATCTGCAGACGCTATTTTCTAGCAAGGAAGTGTTGCATTTACATTCATTTGAAGTGTAGACGAGGAATACATGACACTTCGCAAATCATATTATATCTTACCATGAACCATAGAAATGAGATGCGATATCGCGTTTTAAGAAGCATTAGAAATCTATTGCTACGATACGTAGACATCTGCAAACGCTATTTCCTTGCTAGGAAGTGTCGCATTTACATTCATTTGAAGTGTAGACGAGGAATACATGACACTTCGCAAATCATATTATATCTTACCATGAAACATGGAAATGAGTTGCGATATCGCGTTTTAAGAATCATAAGAACTCTATTACTACGATACCTAGACATCTGCAAACGCTCTTTCCTAGCGAGGAAGTGTCGCATTTACATTCATTTGAAGTGTAGACGAGGAATACATGACACTCCGCAAATCATATTATATCTTACCATGAAACATGGAAATGAGATGCGATATCGCGTTTTAAGAATCATAAGAACTCTATTGCTACGATAGGCAGACATTTGCAAACGCTATTTCCTTGCAAGGAAGTGTCGCTTTTACATTCATATGAAGTGTAGACGAGGAATACATGTCACTTCGCAAATCATATTACATCTTACCATAAACCATAGAAATGAGATGCGATATCGCGTTTTAAGAAGCATTAGAAATCTATTGCTACGATACGTAGACATCTGCAAACGCTATTTCCTTGCTAGGAAGTGTCGCATTTACATTCATTTGAAGTGCAGACGAGGAATACATGACACTTCGCAAATCATATTATATCTTACCATGAAACATAGAAATGAGATGCGATATCGCGTTTTAAGAATCATAAGAACTCTATTGCTACGATAGGTAGACATTTGCAGACCCTATTTCCTTGCAAGGAAGAGTCGCTTTTACATTCATATGAAGTGTAGACGAGGAATACATAACACTTCGCAAATCATATTATATCTTACCATGAAACATAGAAATGAGATGCGATATCGCGTTTTAAGAAGAGTTAGAACTCCATTGCTACGATACGTAGTCATCTGCAGACGCTATTTCCTTGCAAGGAAGTGTCGCATTTACATTCATTTGAAGTGTAGACGAGAAATACATGACACTTCGCAAATCATATTATATCTTACCATAAACCATAGAAATGAGATGCGATATCGCGTTTTAAGAATCATAAGAACTCTATTACTACGATACCTAGACATCTGCAAACGCTATTTCCTAGCGAGGAAGTGTCGCATTCACATTCATTTGAAGTGTAGACGAGGAATACATGACACTTCGCAAATCATATTATATCTTACCATGAAGCATAGAATTGAGATGCGATATCGCGTTTTGAGAAGCATTAGAAATCTATTGCTACGATACGTAGACATCTGCAAACGCTATTTCCTTGCTAGGAAGTGTCGCATTTACATTCATTTGAAGTGTAGACGAGGAATACATGACACCTCGCAAATCATATTATATCTTACCATAAACCATAGAAATGAGATGCGATATCGCGCTTTAAGAATCATAGGAACTCTATTACTACGATACCTAGACACCTGCAAACGCTATTTCCTAGCGAGGAAGTGTCGCATTTACATTCATTTGAAGTGTAGACGAGTAATACATGTCACTTCGCAAATCATATTATATCTTACCATGAAACATGGAAATGAGTTGCGATATCGCGTTTTAAGAATCATAAGAACTCTATTACTACGATACCTAGACATCTGCAAACGCTCTTTCCTAGCGAGGAAGTGTCGCATTCACATTCATTTGAAGTGTAGACGAGGAATACATAACACTTCGCAAATCATATTATATCTTACCATGAAACATAGAAATGAGATGCGATATCGCGTTTTAAGAAGCATTAGAACTCTATCGCTACGATACCTAGGCATCTGCAGACGCTATTTCCCAGCAAGGAAGTGTCGCATTTACATTCATTTGAAGTGTAGACGAGGAATACATAACACTTCGCAAATCATATTATATCTTACCATGAAACATAGAAATGAGATGCGATATCGCGTTTTAAGAAGCATTAGAACTCTATCGCTACGATACATAGGCATCTGCAGACGCTATTTCCCAGCAAGGAAGTGTCGCATTTACATTCATTTGAAGTGTAGACGAGGAATACATGACACTCCGCAAATCATATTATATCTTACCATGAAACATGGAAATGAGATGCGATATCGCGTTTTAAGAATCATAAGAACTCTATTGCTACGATAGGTAGACATTTGCAAACGCTATTTCCTTGCAAGGAAGTGTCGCTTTTACATTCATATGAAGTGTAGACGAGGAATACATGACACTTCGCAAATCATATTACATCTTACCATAAACCATAGAAATGAGATGCGATATCGCATTTTAAGAAGCATTAGATATCTATTACTACGATACCTAGACATCTGCAAACGCTATTTCCTAGCGAGGAAGTGTCGCATTCACATTCATTTGAAGTGTAGACGAGGAATACATGACACTTCGCAAATCATATTATATCTTACCATGAAGCATAGAATTGAGATGCGATATCGCGTTTTGAGAAGCATTAGAAATCTATTGCTACGATACGTAGACATCTGCAAACGCTATTTCCTTTCAAGGAAGTGTCGCATTTACATTCATTTGAAGTGTAGACGAGGAGTACATAACACTTCGCAAATCATTTTATATCTTACCATGAAACATAGAAATGAGATGCGATATCGCGGTTTTAAGAATCATAAGAACTCTATTGCTACGACACGTAGACATCTGCAAACGCTCTTTCCTTGCAAGGAAGTGTCGCATTAGCATTCATTTGAAGTGTAGACGAGGAATACATAACACTTCGCAAATCATATTATACCTTACCATGAAACATAGAAATGAGATGCGATATCGCGGTTTAAGAAGCATTAGAACTCTATCGCTACGATACCTAGACATCTGCAGACGCTATTTCCTAGCAAGGAAGTGTCGCATTTACATTCATTTGAATTGTAGACGAGGAATACATAACACTTAGCAAATCATATTATATCTTACCATGAAACATAGAAATGAGATAGGATATCGCGTTTTAAGAATCATAAGAACACTATTGCTACGATACCTAGACATCTGCAGACGCTATTTTCTAGCAAGGAAGTGTTGCATTTACATTCATTTGAAGTGTAGACGAGGAATACATGACACTTCGCAAATCATATTATATCTTACCATGAACCATAGAAATGAGATGCGATATCGCGTTTTAAGAAGCATTAGAAATCTATTGCTACGATACGTAGACATCTGCAAACGCTATTTCCTTGCTAGGAAGTGTCGCATTTACATTCATTTGAAGTGTAGACGAGGAATACATGACACTTCGCAAATCATATTATATCTTACCATGAAACATGGAAATGAGTTGCGATATCGCGTTTTAAGAATCATAAGAACTCTATTACTACGATACCTAGACATCTGCAAACGCTCTTTCCTAGCGAGGAAGTGTCGCATTTACATTCATTTGAAGTGTAGACGAGGAATACATGACACTCCGCAAATCATATTATATCTTACCATGAAACATGGAAATGAGATGCGATATCGCGTTTTAAGAATCATAAGAACTCTATTGCTACGATAGGCAGACATTTGCAAACGCTATTTCCTTGCAAGGAAGTGTCGCTTTTACATTCATATGAAGTGTAGACGAGGAATACATGTCACTTCGCAAATCATATTACATCTTACCATAAACCATAGAAATGAGATGCGATATCGCGTTTTAAGAAGCATTAGAAATCTATTGCTACGATACGTAGACATCTGCAAACGCTATTTCCTTGCTAGGAAGTGTCGCATTTACATTCATTTGAAGTGCAGACGAGGAATACATGACACTTCGCAAATCATATTATATCTTACCATGAAACATAGAAATGAGATGCGATATCGCGTTTTAAGAATCATAAGAACTCTATTGCTACGATAGGTAGACATTTGCAAACCCTATTTCCTTGCAAGGAAGAGTCGCTTTTACATTCATATGAAGTGTAGACGAGGAATACATAACACTTCGCAAATCATATTATATCTTACCATGAAACATAGAAATGAGATGCGATATCGCGTTTTAAGAAGAGTTAGAACTCCATTGCTACGATACGTAGTCATCTGCAGACGCTATTTCCTTGCAAGGAAGTGTCGCATTTACATTCATTTGAAGTGTAGACGAGAAATACATGACACTTCGCAAATCATATTATATCTTACCATAAACCATAGAAATGAGATGCGATATCGCGTTTTAAGAATCATAAGAACTCTATTACTACGATACCTAGACATCTGCAAACGCTATTTCCTAGCGAGGAAGTGTCGCATTCACATTCATTTGAAGTGTAGACGAGGAATACATGACACTTCGCAAATCATATTATATCTTACCATGAAGCATAGAATTGAGATGCGATATCGCGTTTTGAGAAGCATTAGAAATCTATTGCTACGATACGTAGACATCTGCAAACGCTATTTCCTTGCTAGGAAGTGTCGCATTTACATTCATTTGAAGTGTAGACGAGGAATACATGACACCTCGCAAATCATATTATATCTTACCATAAACCATAGAAATGAGATGCGATATCGCGTTTTAAGAATCATAGGAACTCTATTACTACGATACCTAGACACCTGCAAACGCTATTTCCTAGCGAGGAAGTGTCGCATTTACATTCATTTGAAGTGTAGACGAGTAATACATGTCACTTCGTAAATCATATTATATCTTACCATGAAACATGGAAATGAGTTGCGATATCGCGTTTTAAGAATCATAAGAACTCTATCGCTACGATACCTAGGCATCTGCAGACGCTATTTCCCAGCAAGGAAGTGTCGCATTTACATTCATTTGAAGTGTAGACGAGGAATACATAACACTTCGCAAATCATATTATATCTTACCATGAAACATAGAAATGAGATGCGATATCGCGTTTTAAGAAGCATTAGAACTCTATCGCTACGATACATAGGCATCTGCAGACGCTATTTCCCAGCAAGGAAGTGTCGCATTTACATTCATTTGAAGTGTAGACGAGGAATACATGACACTCCGCAAATCATATTATATCTTACCATGAAACATGGAAATGAGATGCGATATCGCGTTTTAAGAATCATAAGAACTCTATTGCTACGATAGGTAGACATTTGCAAACGCTATTTCCTTGCAAGGAAGTGTCGCTTTTACATTCATATGAAGTGTAGACGAGGAATACATGACACTTCGCAAATCATATTACATCTTACCATAAACCATAGAAATGAGATGCGATATCGCATTTTAAGAAGCATTAGATATCTATTACTACGATACCTAGACATCTGCAAACGCTATTTCCTAGCGAGGAAGTGTCGCATTCACATTCATTTGAAGTGTAGACGAGGAATACATGACACTTCGCAAATCATATTATATCTTACCATGAAGCATAGAATTGAGATGCGATATCGCGTTTTGAGAAGCATTAGAAATCTATTGCTACGATACGTAGACATCTGCAAACGCTATTTCCTTTCAAGGAAGTGTCGCATTTACATTCATTTGAAGTGTAGACGAGGAGTACATAACACTTCGCAAATCATTTTATATCTTACCATGAAACATAGAAATGAGATGCGATATCGCGGTTTTAAGAATCATAAGAACTCTATTGCTACGATACGTAGACATCTGCAAACGCTCTTTCCTTGCAAGGAAGTGTCGCATTAGCATTCATTTGAAGTGTAGACGAGGAATACATAACACTTCGCAAATCATATTATACCTTACCATGAAACATAGAAATGAGATGCGATATCGCGGTTTAAGAAGCATTAGAACTTTATCGCTACGATACCTAGACATCTGCAGACGCTATTTCCTAGCAAGGAAGTGTCGCATTTACATTCATTTGAATTGTAGACGAGGAATACATAACACTTAGCAAATCATATTATATCTTACCATGAAACATAGAAATGAGATAGGATATCGCGTTTTAAGAATCATAAGAACACTATTGCTACGATACCTAGACATCTGCAGACGCTATTTTCTAGCAAGGAAGTGTTGCATTTACATTCATTTGAAGTGTAGACGAGGAATACATGACACTTCGCAAATCATATTATATCTTACCATGAACCATAGAAATGAGATGCGATATCGCGTTTTAAGAAGCATTAGAAATCTATTGCTACGATACGTAGACATCTGCAAACGCTATTTCCTTGCTAGGAAGTGTCGCATTTACATTCATTTGAAGTGTAGACGAGGAATACATGACACTTCGCAAATCATATTATATCTTACCATGAAACATGGAAATGAGTTGCGATATCGCGTTTTAAGAATCATAAGAACTCTATTACTACGATACCTAGACATCTGCAAACGCTCTTTCCTAGCGAGGAAGTGTCGCATTTACATTCATTTGAAGTGTAGACGAGGAATACATGACACTCCGCAAATCATATTATATCTTACCATGAAACATGGAAATGAGATGCGATATCACGTTTTAAGAATCATAAGAACTCTATTGCTACGATAGGCAGACATTTGCAAACGCTATTTCCTTGCAAGGAAGTGTCGCTTTTACATTCATATGAAGTGTAGACGAGGAATACATGTCACTTCGCAAATCATATTACATCTTACCATAAACCATAGAAATGAGATGCGATATCGCGTTTTAAGAAGCATTAGAAATCTATTGCTACGATACGTAGACATCTGCAAACGCTATTTCCTTGCTAGGAAGTGTCGCATTTACATTCATTTGAAGTGCAGACGAGGAATACATGACACTTCGCAAATCATATTATATCTTACCATGAAACATAGAAATGAGATGCGATATCGCGTTTTAAGAATCATAAGAACTCTATTGCTACGATAGGTAGACATTTGCAAACCCTATTTCCTTGCAAGGAAGAGTCGCTTTTACATTCATATGAAGTGTAGACGAGGAATACATAACACTTCGCAAATCATATTATATCTTACCATGAAACATAGAAATGAGATGCGATATCGCGTTTTAAGAAGAGTTAGAACTCCATTGCTACGATACGTAGTCATCTGCAGACGCTATTTCCTTGCAAGGAAGTGTCGCATTTACATTCATTTGAAGTGTAGACGAGAAATACATGACACTTCGCAAATCATATTATATCTTACCATAAACCATAGAAATGAGATGCGATATCGCGTTTTAAGAATCATAAGAACTCTATTACTACGATACCTAGACATCTGCAAACGCTATTTCCTAGCGAGGAAGTGTCGCATTCACATTCATTTGAAGTGTAGACGAGGAATAC